>NW_026692843.1:6335000-6427500 GCF_021218885.2 Marmota monax
GCCTTCATGTTCGGGCAGTTGCCTGGGGCACCCAGCCTGTGTGGAGCCTGTAAAGGCTGCTGCACCGTGTCACTGCCTGGTGTCCTGTGGGTGACGGTGTCCCCACCACCTGCATGGCCTTGGAAACACTGTGTACATTGGCCTGCCAGGGCTGCCCTAACAGAGTGCTACAGACTGCGGAGGCTTGAACAGAAACCCCTTCCTCTCAGCTCTGGCAGGCTGGCTTGCAGAGGGCACCTTGGTGCTGGGTCCTCACGTGGCCTAGCCTGCGTCTTGGGGCTGAAGCAGGGCCTACCTCAATACCCAGGCGAGCTTGGGCACCTCCGAAGGCCTCTCTTCCCTGTAGCACTGAGGTTAGGGCTGCAACATTTGTAAATTTGGGTGAACGAGTTGAGCCCCTACCATCCTTTATAAGCCTCTTTCCTAATGGGGACAATAGTAACGTGTAACACTGTCATAGGAGTGGAACGAGGCCACTGGGGCTCGCATGAAGACTACCCGCCTGTTTCTCAAGGCTGCAGGAGTGGGCAGCCCTCAACAGTGGGCTTTTCCCTGGTCTGTGGACTCAGGAAGGTGGAGGCTGTTGTTCTGAATGCTGTTCTGCACCTCCAAGACGTCATGGAGGCCGCCCTCCCGAGGCCTTGCCGTGCTGCCGGGGGTGGGAGCACGGCTGCCCTGACCCGGGGCGGCCTGGAGCCTTTGGTTGTGGCATTCCTGTAAAGTAGATGATGGGGCCAATTTGTATTTTAATTGAAGAACGTTGTTCAGCCTCTCCTTCCTTCTGCCTTCTCACTGTTAAGTTCCAGGCCACGATGCTTGAAGCAACTCCTGGACCCTCGGGTGAGCAGGTTGCGGGGGCACCCGTGAGGACAGGCCAGAGGGAGAGCGTGGTCTGGCTGGGGTGGCTCATCCCTGGCTCGGCCAGGCCTGTGTGCCCTCCCCTGCAGGGCCCTCTGCCTCCTCTCCCATAGCACCAGGCTCTTCTCATTCCTCACCCCTTCATGGACATGGGTTCCTGGGAACCAGAGGTGTTCTTGAACATGCTGTGGACAGAGTTCTAGCAGAGGCACCAAGGAAGGAATGAGTGTCATCTGGTGGCATTGTGGGGGTGCTGGGGGCAGAGATCAGAAAGCTGCTAGTATGGACCCTGGACCCAGGCAGAGAACCACCTCCTTCCAAGCACCCAGCCAGAGCCTGGCGGACAGCAGGTGCCTGTGGGTGAATGAGCAAGGTGTGCGCCCTCCCTCAGTCCACTGTGTGGTGTCCCGGGGCCTGCCCACATACCGTCTGGTGCCAGGCACAGGTGCTACTCCTCTGCACTTGCACCTGTGGTGGACATCCAGGGGAGCAAGAAATGTGAATAAGTACCGTACCTGCTGGGTCCTCCTTTGTATCAGAAGAGAAGCGGTTCTGAGAGCTTCTCTAGGGAAAATTGCAGAGCATATTGGTAGCAAGTCAGTTTATTAGTTTTACTGTGAACTGTTTAGTTCAGGAAGAAGAATTTTCTCGATGGACCTGTGAAGTATGAATCAGGAGGGGCAGGTCACATGTGCCCCAGCCAGGGCAGGAGGTGGTGTGGAGCCAGCATGGTAAGGCCCTGCCTGCCCTTCATTTTAAATAATGGCATGACCATGACGTCTCCCTGTAACTTGCTGCTTCCAGTCAACAAGCTTGTGAGGCTGGTAGCAATGGCTCCGGCCATGAACGACCATGCAGAATCCATGTCACAGTTTGCCATCATTTGCTTCTCATCCTTCTGCCAGTGGACATTTGGGCTCCTCTCAGCTTTTGCCTTTAAAACTAACAATGCTGCAAATATCCGAGTTGTGTGTCCTGGTGTTCCAGCTGGCTGGGACCCGGGCAGAGCCCTGGGGAAGGGGAAGCTGCACAGAGAGAGAGAATTCCAGAGCCTGGGGTGCTGCCTCGGACCTGTTACTGAAAACTAAGTGCCGTGCACACCTGGAAACCACGGAGGCCAGCCGGGGACCCCTGGGGAGCTGTGGGTGGAGCAGTTCCCCGAGGAAGGACGTGCCTGGACCCAGAAGATGGTGAACAAGGGGACTGATCTTTCCCTAGTGTTCTTATGTCCTTTAACGATTCACAGTAAATAAGGACTTGTTTGGGGTTTTATGATACTTGTAGAAGTGAAATATATAACAGTAGCACAGGGCCTCACTGTGAGGAAGTTAAACACTGTCTGAGGCTAGATTTTGGTAATGGAGGCTTAGAATACCACTAAAACATAAAAATATACAGCTTATGAGCCAAAAGAAAAGATAAAATTAGAGTGGTGTTTTAAAGCAAATCTGAACGCATGAGAAAGAGGAGATTAAAGAATAGATGGGCCAGGCATGGTGGCACACACCTGTAATTCCAGTGGCTTGGGAGGCTAAAGCAGGAGGATCTCGAGTTCAAAGGCAGCCTCAGCAAAAGTGAGGTGCTAAGTAACTCAGATCCTGTCTTGTGGCTCAGTGGTCAAGTGCCCCTAGGTTTAATCCCCAGTACTTAAAAAAAAAATAGCAAGTTAATGGACTTAAATCCAATCTTACTGATGATTATATTACATGTAAATGTTATTAAAATTCAAATAAAAAGGCAGAGATGACCAGATTAGTTTGAAAAAAACAGACCCTGCTGTATATTTTCTGTAAGACAGTTTAAGAGGAAGAAAGAGTACTATGCAAAATGAAGAAACAGGAATACACGTTGGATATGAGTACAATTGTCCTTATTTTCAGGTTAAATAATTTTTTGCATAGAACATCTTAAGAATTAGTTTTACTGTGAATTGTTTAGTTCAGGCAGAAGAATTTTCTCGATGGACGTGTGAAGTATGTATCAGGAGGGGCAGATCACATGTGCCCCAGCCAAGGCAGGAGGTGGCATGAAAGTAACATTTCAACTAAGTGAATTGAACAAGGTTGAGGATACAATTTTAGATGTAAAGCTATTTTATTAAATTAAAAATTAAACTAAAAATGTATGTATAATAGTGTTATACAAAGTATTTAGCATGAATAAAAGAGATACATCACATGTCCCTTGAATCTATAAAACAGGGCTGAGAGAGAAAAATAGATAAACCTTGGTCATCAAACTTGCTATGCCAAGGTTAATTCCCCAGAAGTTGTTCTAGGTATTCAGTTCAATCAGGCTTTTTAATTACCAGCTGAGTTTAAAATTATATGATCAGTGAAAGGCCTAGAATATTTAATCTTGCAAAAGAAGAGTGACATTATAGGACCTAACCTTATCTGATTTCAAAACTTCCACAAATCTATAGTAATGAAGACTATAATATGGATCATAACTTAAAATAAAGGCCCAAACTTTTGAGAGGGTGGGCAGGGATTGAACCTAGGGGCACTTCACCACTTAGCTACATCCCCAGCCCCCCATTCTCTCTCTCCCCCTCCCTCCCTCCCTCCCTCCCTCCTTCTCTCTTTCCCCTCTTTCTCTCTCTCCCTCTCTCCCCGTCTCCCTCCCTTGTCTCCTCCCTCTCCCCTCCTCCCTCTCCCTCTCCCCTCCTCCCTCTCCCCTCCTCCCTCTCCCTCTCCCCTCCTCCCTCTCCCCTCCTCCCTCTCCCTCTCCCCTCCTCCCTCTCCCCTCCTCCCTCTCCCCCACCCAGGGCCTCCCCAAGTAGCTGAGGCTGGCTTTGAACTTGCAGTCTTCCTGAGCTGCTGGAAATATAGCACACCTGCCAAGGCCCTTTTATAGCTGTTTTTAGAAAGATGACAGGTACATCAATGAGTAGAGTATTTTAAACAAATGGTAGTTAAACAAGTCGATGCCCAACTTCAAAATCATACTTACCTTAACCTCTGTCTCACACCATTGATTTGAACTATAGCATATACTTAAAGCCAAAACTAAGTTTTAGAAGAAAACATGGAAAAAATTTTCATGATTTGGGTAGGAAGACATTTCTTCTTACATGGACATAAAGCATGGAGGAAATTGTCATTGTTATTAAAAGTAAGAGACTACATGAAGAAATAGGCAAGCCACAGAGTGAGAAACTTCCATAACAGTATACGAAGAACTCTTGAGCAGGCATGTGAAGTGGCCTATAATTCTGTAATAAACGCAACGCAATAACTACCTAGACAAAAGATCTTCTCTTCACAAAAGAATATGCACACATTGGCCCATAAGCACATGGAAGTGTTCAGAATCGTCAGTCTTCAGGGAGATGCAAGTCAAAACCACAGTCTGCATGTATCTGAGCAGGACCGCAACTACCCCTTGTCCGCAGAAGAGTAACGTCCCAGTCTCTCTAGGTGTTGCCGGGTGTCCACTGGTGTCGCTTCTGTATAAGAGGCCAATTAGCTCTTATTAAAATCAAATGTCCCCATGCCCAATTACCCAGCATTCCCACTCTTAGGGTTAAACCCAGGAGAGAGAAAAACCTGTATCCACAGAAACACATGAAATGTTCCTAGTAGCTTTATTTTTAGTGGCCTGCACTTGGGGGTGTGTACCTGTAGAAGAATGGACACAGTGACAGACATGTCCCCATAGAGCTGCATCCCTTCACGTCTGCACTCAGGAGCTTGCTGCAGACTTGTGACCACACCGTGAGTCTCAGCCTTGTGCCCAGTCAAGGAGCCAGACACAGGGAGCACGTGCTTCTGTGATGGACAAATCTGATCTGGGGTAGAAAGAACTGGAAGCATGACTACCTCTGGGGTTGTGCAGGAGGTAACTAGCTGGGAAAGAGGCAAGGGAATATTCTGTCAGGAATTCTTCACCGTCGGGTGGCACGGGTGTGCATGATTGACAAGACCATCAAGTGGTGGGCTGACCATCGTGCACTTCATTGTGTATAAATTCTGCCTCAAAGGGAAAAGAGCTAAATTGACATTGAACTCTTGATTAACACTATATGAACTAACGAACTTGGGCACAGTAGGTGGAACAAAACTAGGATGTAGAGATCTGAGCTAAAGCAGTGTAAACTGTTAATTGTAGCTGCACTCTGATGCACCTGTGATTCCCAGCTATCAGTGGGGTGGCTGAGGCAGGAGAGTCACAAGTTGGAGGCCAGCGTCAGCTACTTAGCAAGACCCCATCACCAAAAACAACAGGTAAATTATATAACCTGGGTAGCAGGCATATGGGTAGTCATTGTGAAATTATTTCAATTTCTCTGAAGTTTTTGTAATGAACTTTTGGAGGAAAAAGGTGAACATTATGGTCCTGGAAAGTGAATTTTGGCAAAAGATGATGAAAACTGGCCTCGCTATCTGTAGGTGAAGATGCAGATTCCTTGTGGCACTCTGTGCCCCATAGACCTCTGTGTGTGCCTGTCAGTCATGTTCCTGGAGATGCAGTTGGTGGGCATGGGGAGTAACCTTAGCTGAATCCCGTGGCCGTGATCCCATTTGTCTGGACACTCGCTGAGCAGGCGTGTATCAGGGACCCTCTGCTGCCAGCCTACTGTAGGAGCAGGGAAGGTGGCAGATGAGGTGGGCTTGAGTGACTCTGCAGGCAGCAGATGGTCAACACCTGAACAGGTAGCACCATCAGAGCTCGTAGGCCTTAAAGCAAAGGAAACAGGAGAGTGAGTGGCCGCCTGCTTCACGTGAGCAGCAGAGACCGTGGGGAGACTGACCAAGGTGCTCAGGCTGAGACCAGAACAAGGAAGGAGCAAAGCCACATGAATCTCTAGGAGAGACGCTGCCGGGAAGAGGGCCGAGCACGGCGATGAGCTGGGACCGCCCAGGAGAGGGGTGTACTCCAGGGCCGGCCCAGGACCAGGACACTGGAGCAATGGGCAAGGGGGCAGATGGGGACCGGCCTGCTGAGGGCCATGCGAAGGACAGCGTGCAGCCTGGTTCTCCAGCCTGGCAGCAGGCCAGTCATGCCTCTGCTGGGCAGGAGGAGCCACAGGAGTAGCGGCGAGACTCCTGTGGGAGCCAGGTAGAGTGGCGTGCCCGAGTTCCGTGGTGGGCAAGGCCGAGTCTGCCTTGGACTTGGGTCCGCAGTGAGACCTGCCAGATGCTGGTCTCGTGGCCTTGGGGCCAGGCCTTGCATTCCATGACCTGCTCTGCCAGTGGCTGAGTGGGGTGGGTGGGCGGGTGGCTCCTGGGCATCTGGTTGTCCCTACCACAGATGCTTCCCCTGGCAGAGGACCCAGAGCCACATCCTCAGACTGCAGCCCCAGGCTCCAGGCCACCCAGGTGCTGAATTGTAGCCACAGGTTGAGTGGTGAGGGTGGAGGTGCTGTGACGTTAGACTGGTCTGTCCCAGCCTGCTCCTGTTGGACTGGGGTCGCCTTGCTCTGAACCTCAGCAGCTCCTGGTCCTGAGAAGGCTTTGCGCCCCCTGCCCACCGGTTCCTGAGTCTCGCTCTTGTGAGGTGAGCCCACAAGTGCCACATCATGGCTGAACGTGGCTCCACACTCGAAGTCTGTGTGCGCCGGGCCAGGCAGCCCCTCCCGTGTGGGCAGAGTAGGATGGGCCCAGCGGTGAGGAGGCTTTATGGGCATGTGAAGGCCCCCCCCCCCCCGCAGTCCTCAAGTAAAATGAGTCTCCAGGACCAGGGACGCAGGGCTTTGCTTTCACGGTGGCTCTTTGCCACCCTGTGTCACAGCTGCCCTCCAGCTAAAACACCGTGAGTCCTCCAGAGACACCGTGTCTTGTTACAGTCTCCTCCCACACAGCACAGCTCTGAGGACAGTGTTCTGCCTCTCGGACCTGCACTCGGGCTCAGGCAGGATCAGGCAAACAGGACCTCTAAGACCCACGGCGGGTGGTGTGAAGTGGCTGTGTCAGCTTTCCGTGGCTATGACAAAGGACCTGAGATAAACAGTATAGGAGAAAGGGTTCATTTGGCTCATGGTTTCAGAGATTTCAGTGCATGGTCACTTGGCCCTGTGGCATTCAAGCACATCATGGCTGGAGCCTATGGCAGGGGAGGCCTGTTCACCTGGCGGCCACTGGGAGGCAGAATAAATAGGGCCGTTCTGACATCCCCTTCAAGGTACCCAACCCCACCCCCTGGCACCTGGGCCCCTTCCTGTTTTCGTCACCTCCTCATAGTGCCGTAGGCTGGGGACCAGGCCTTCAGTATGTGGCCTCTGGGGCATCCTTGAGATCCAGAGTGCAGCACTGGGAATTCCAGCCATCACTTGAAAGTAGAGACAGCTGGGAGGGCAGTTTGGAGGGCAGAGAATGTGAGGCCAGTGGAAGAACTGACCCACAGAAATGAGTAAGGGAAGGCTAGAGGGGACCTGATCAGACTCTGGCAGGGTAGAGCGTCCAAGCCAGCCAGTAGGAGAGGCCACCAGCTGAGGCCACTGTGGCATGGCCAGGGGACACACAAGGCCATGCAGGAGCAGCCCCTGCAGTGCTCGGCTGCTGTAAAGAGGCTTTTCTAGGGGTGGGGTGTCCCCCAGGGGGAGTTCAGTGTCAGATGTTTCCTGCCCCGTGGCTACAGCCAGTCCCAGAGATGATCTGACTATACTGTCCCCTCCCGTAGAGGCTGCATCACCTGCTGGCACCCTCAGAGTAAGGCCCAGGGTCTCCACTTGTCTCGCTCCCCTCCCAGCCCTGCCCACCTACAGGTCTCAGCTCCAAAACCATCTGCTCAGATCTGTCCATAACAGCAGGCCCCCCCAAACCCTGCACTCTGCTCTCTTGATCTCTGCAGGTCAGGTGGGTGCTGAGCACCAACACCCCCACACCCCAGCGGCCAGCATGGGGTAGCTGCTTGCTGACTATTAAATAAGAAGCAGATCAATAAACTAATCAGTAAATCCACATATGCCCACACTGGGAGAGGAGAGAGACTGCCTGTCCTCTAGCAGCTGCCACTCGACCCCAGGCAGGGTGGGGTCTGCGGGTACAGAGTCGTCCAGTCTCTGACCCCAGGGGGAAGAGGGTGTCTCTGAACTTGCGCTCTATGGTGGGCAAGGGCTGACCAGAGAATGGATGTAATGTTTGGTGCAGAAGCCAAGGGACCAGAGGAGCCGCCTGCCCACACGCCCAGCCCCAACCCCCACCCCCAACAAGGACATGGAGGCACCTGAACCTGCCGGCCAGGCTGAGGCTGCAGGGTGCGCCTGCCTGGCTCCTGTGTCCAGCAGCCTTCCTCAGCCCCCTCCCCGGCCTGCCTGCGCCCTGTCCCCTGCCAGCTGCAGCGTGGAGCCACCTGCCCTGCTGCGCCCGCCCACACCTGCGCAGCCTCGTCCTCATTTGAATAGGTGAGAAACCAAAGTCAGCTGCACAATTTGAGCTGGATTCCATCACTCAAAATTCAGTCACAACTTCTTTTGAATTCCTCAGCTGCCCTGAGGCAAAGGCTCAATGTTGATACTGAGATTAATCCCCAAAGAGCCCCTCATTTCTCTGCAGAGAAATTAAAGCTTGCCAGTTTTCCTTTTGCCTGTCCTTCTGACAGCTCTGTCAGTAATGATATGCCTTCTCCGTGGCGTAATCCCCATCCTATGGTAAAGAATAATTCATTAAGAAATTAAGGGCCCGGCTCCTTTCCGTTGGGTTGGTCTTCAAAAGTTAGCTAATGGCGATGGCAGCATGATTATCAATGAAAAATTATTCAGCACACCTCAGGGCTGTTCCAGACAAGCTTGAGAAGCCACCTGGGTGGGGATCAGCCAGGCGCACCCACCCGCTCCAGGTTCGTCAGTGTTCCCGGAAATTAAGTCGGTGACGTTGACTGTGAGGTGTCTGCGTGCGGGGCCAGGAGGCTGGGTCGTGCACTGCCCCAGTGCAGGAAGAAGCTTATTTTCAGACTTGCAGGAGCAGCGTGAAGTGTCTGCTCACCATGCTGGCACCGTCTCTCTCTCTCTCCCCCCTTCTGGGGGTAGCAGGAGGAAAGGCTGGCGGGAGGCTGCCAAGTGTTCCTGATGGCATGCAGGCGGGCTAGGTTCCTCTGGCAGGTGGTGGTGGTTTCAAGACCACCGTGTGTCTGCTGTGGAGTGGCGTGGGTACCTGTTCTGGGGTACCTGAAGCTGGCAGAGGGCAGGTGTGACTGGTGTGGGCCTTGCTGCCTGACCCTGGGCGGGGCGAAGGGCATCAGAGGTGGGGAAGAGTACTTCACATACGTTGATGTTGAATCACGTGTTCTGCCCCAGTGTTGTGGGGACAGGCTTATGCCTGGAGGGGACGCTCACAGAGTGAGGGAGCAGATTGGGGGAGCTTGCTGTTCCCATGAGCAACCAGTTCAGGGCTCTGCACCACCCATCTGCAGAGCCTGAAGTGTTGGGAGGTAGGGAGGGAGAGGGCCGGCGCTGGGGAGCAGCTCTGTGTGGGGCCAGGGTGTCAAGTGTGGTTAGAAGGAGAAGCTCAGCGAGGTCGATGCCCTTCCCTGTGATCCACCTGGTGATGCGGGCAACCCTGGGGTCTGTGCACTTAACCCCCGCTGGCTCCTCCGTCCTCCCTGCTCCCCGTGTGTTTTACACGGTGTGTCCCTCTGTATTTCTGCTATTGTTCAGAAACCATTAACCCTGATCAAGTCAGTCGTGCGGCTTTGAGCTGAATGACAATTACTCGATGGGTAATGGGTGTCACTGTGTAATTATTCACATTCCTACCAAGACGCTCACAGTTTAATCATTTCTCTGTAGGCTTCCTTAAGTTTGTGCTTAAAGTCTTAGGCATAATTCTTTTGTTAAATAAGTTTAGGAGGCTCCAGGTATTGGGAAGGTGAGTGCAAAGTCGCCCAGGTGGCGCTGGAGGATGCTGTCCCTCCCTCCTGTGAGCACGCCTCGGTGGCCAGGCTGGGGCACCTCGCTCTCCATGAGGCAGAAGGTTTGTTTCCGGGGCTGATGGTATGATCCGTCTGCCAGATGAGCTCAGAGATGGAGTCCTGGTGCTCCAGCACCGGCAGAGCCAGCGGGCATGTTTGCTCAGAAGAGCCTGGCCAGCTTGACCCTTCAGCTGGTGACTCCTCCGCAGCCCACTTCCCTCTTCAAAATGATTGAGGACCCAAAGGGCTTTTGAACACGAGGGTTATGTCTGTGCACTTAAAATATTCAAAAGTAAACCTGAGGTTCTTTTAAATGTATTAGCTGGTTTACAAACCACAGTAAATTGCCGGCCACGGTGGCGCACACCTGTAATCCCAGTGGCTCAGGAGGCTGAGGCAGGAAGATCCATGAGTTCAAATTCAGCCTCAGCAACAGCGAGGCGCTAAACTCAGTGAGACCCTCTCTCTAAATAAAATACAAAGTAGGGCTGGAGATATGGCTCAGTGGTCAAATGCCCCTGAGTTTAATCCCCAGTACCCACCCACCCCCCAAACATAACAGCAAATCTGCTATAGGTTGTCACACACAACACCTTTACACAAAAATAACTTTCCCAAGCAAAAAACGCTCTCCTGGGGGATGTGCTGTTGGTTTCCAGTGTGTGCAGATCTGTCTGTTGCCTGTCCTAATGGAAGACGGCGAGGTTCTAAACCAGCTGGGCATTTAACCTGCCAAGATGACATGGTCACAGGAGCCCCCTAAAGCACCTCTGAACTCAGGGAGAAAACGAGACTCAAAATGACCGGGTCTCAGAGTTACCGTGGAACAGCTGTGACCTCCCAAGTCCTCTAAACTCCCTGCTTTGAGAACCACTGTTCTAAAATATCAGAAAGTTCTCTTATTCTTGAAAATCATGCATGTTGTGGGTTCCTGGTTTCTCGTTGTTTTGTTGTTTTAAGTCACGGTGGAACTCGCCCTTTCTGGTGGACAGCTGGATGTGTGTGAGCTGTGCTGCTTGTCCTTCAACACACCTCACGCTCCTGCTGGCCAGGACCCTCAGCATCCTCCTGCCCGGACCATAGCGTCACCACGGTGGAAGGATCAGAAGTAGAACTCCATGTGGCCCTCAGGGTCAGCGTCAGCACTGCCTCTCAGGTGTAACAGGGCGGACCACCTGTCCCTGGGCCCAAGTTTGCTCACTGTGGCAAGGACAGTGGCGCTCCTGAGGACTGCATGGGGGAAGTGGGCGCAGCACCCTTGTGTGGCAGCTGCTCTGTGACATCAGTGCTGCTGTAAGGACCTCTGCTCTTTAAGCAAACTCTCAAAGTTTCTGGATAACATCATCTTCAGAACGCTCCCAGGGCCGTTCCCCCAGCCTGCTGGGAGCCTTCAGGAACTTGTCTCTAAGGCCTTCAGCCCCTGCTTTGCATACCGCCAGGTCGTTGTGTGCCCAGAACTTCGTCGGGTGCTTTGGAGCATGTCATGTTGGCAAAGTTTCTTAACAAGCATGGATTTCACTCTTGGAAGAGGTCCCAAAACCCAGTTCACCACCTGTTCATTGGTCAGCGGAGATTGTCCTGGACGCAGATGAGTTGAGACCACAAGCAAACAGGCCATGTTCACCTGAAGGAGTGTCTGTTGGCCCAGTGGACAGGACCTGAAGAATGACATGTTTTCTGAGAAATGACAGCTCTCCCAAGGTTATGCTGAAAGACACCACACCTTCACCCTGAGAAGGGTCAGTGGAAGGGTCAGTGTTTTCCGCCAAGACGCTCCCTCACATCCACAACGGCCTTCTACTGCTGTCCCCCATGTCTGGCTGATGGCCAGGGCTGGGAGGTTGCAATACGCAGACCCCCAGACCAAAAGGCCCCAGGCAGAGTCACTGCATTCGGGACAGGCTTGCCTACAGAGGTGTAGCCCAATCCGCATCAGCTGTCAGGTCCCTGGGCCACCCTCCAGGCTGAGAGTGGTGGACATGGGCCAGAGTTCCCGAGCCCGTAGGTGGCCCATGGGCCAGGTGGCAGCTCCGTGGAGTTCGGTCACACCAGCTCTGCAGAGCCGACCTTGGGACTGGGCACCTCACAGGAGCAGTGGTTGGGAGATGGACTTCAGGTTCTCTGAGACCCAGAGCCGGGTCAGAGGGGTGCCTGGACAGGCCAGCCACCTCCGTATCAGTGTCCTGCCACAGCCCAGTGCCCCCAGAAGGATCCAGGTGCCCCTGCAGACCTGAAGAGTTACTGTAGACTCCACGTCTGGGACGGCCCACCTGCCCACCAGGGCGAGCCAGGAGCCTTCCAGGTGAGCGGGAGGCTCCCTGTCTTGGTGTCGGTGGATCTGAAGCCGCCCTTCCACCTCTGTGGCCTCAGGTCACTCCACCCGTCCTGGAAGGGGTTTCAGGCTCAGGCACAGGAAGTTCTGGGGTGGAACTTTACATTTGTGAGATCCAGGGTGCCCCAGTCTCACAGAGAGCCTTCCCACACCACGCCTCGACGACAATACCAAAGCTGGCAGCGTCACCATCACCTGGCCAGGCCCTCAGCCCTGGCACACAGGACCCAGGGTCTCCTGGCTGATGGCTGCATCCCCAGCCCTGCATGAGAGGCTCACCAGCTTCCTGTGGCCAGGCTAGGCGACACCCAAGTGGTCAGTTCTAGGCCCTACTATCTCTGAGACGTTGGTGCTGTGCACCGAGCCCTGCCTCCTCCAACAGCACCTGCTCTGGTCTCCACAGTGCTGATCCCTGGGCAGAGACCTGTGAGGCAGGCCTGTCCCCCGCGAGCTGGTCTGCCGGAGAAGACCTCCTTGGCGATGGTGCCATGAGGGCGTGGTGGGAGGGCTCGCAGGGGAAAGAGCTCCAGAAAACGTGACCTAGATTCAATTTTAAGTGGGAAGCACTGCTCCCTGGTGTCTTGAACTTTGGGGAGGAAACGTCTTTGATTAAAGGAAAGGTGACGGGAAAGCATACCTCTCTTCATCTTCAAAAAATTTTTTAAATTAACAGTAAAATTGGCTTTCCATGGTGTACAGTCCTGGGAACCTCAGTATAGTGTAGGTTTTTTGTAATGAGTACATAGCAGAGTTCTGTCCCCCAAAGGAGTCCCTGGACCACCCAACTCTGGGCCACCACCCGTCTGTCCTCCTCCGCTTGGGTTTTGTGTGATCTAAGTTATCTAAGTGGACTGAGACCACATTCTCCTGTCCAGCCTGGCTTCCTCACCCAGCTTACTCTGAGATTTACACAAGTGGTTGGGTCTACTGTTGATTCCCTTTAATTGTTGAGTGATAGCCTCCATATGGATGTACCTCTGTTTGTCTGGGTTTTTTATGTTGGCCATTCTGATAGATACATAGTGGATCTCACTCTGAGTTTCACTAGGTATTTGCACATCTGTGGTGGTGGTTGTTTAGTACCAGGGATTGAGTCCAGGGGTGCTTGACCACTGAGCCACATCCCAGCCCTTTTGTTCTGTTATATATGACACAGGGCCTGGCTAAGTTGCTTAGGGCCTGGCTAAGTTGCTTAGGGCCTGGCTAAGTTGCTGAGGCTGGCTTTGAACTTGCAGTCCTCCTGTGTCAGCTTCCTGAGCTGCTGGGATTACAGGCGTGGCCACTGTGTCTAGCAGTATTTGAGCGTCTTTCTGTGTGCTTGTTGACCCATGCCCCTCTATAGCACTTAAGTCTTCTGCCTGCATGTTAATTAGGTAGATGGCTATCTTGCTGTCGAGTTGGAAGTTATTTGCATATTCTGGATATGACTCTTACCTTAGATCTTTTATTTCCAAATATTTATTCCCAACACTGAATTTCATAGATGCACTATTTTTCTTTGAAGCCCAGTTTTTTTAATGGATCATGTTCATGATAACATGTCTAAAAACTCTTTGCCTAAATCCAGGTCATAAATATGTTCTCATATTTTAAAATGTCTTAGTTTAATGTTTTACATTTAGGTCTATGGTATAATTGAGTTAATTTTTTTAATAAGTCATGAGATTTATATCAGGGTTCAACTGTTTGCCCATGGATATCCAGTTTTTGTGCACCACTCTTTGAAAATAATATCTTCTTCATTAAAACACTTTTTAACCTTTTTTCAAAACATTTTTTCAGTGGGTCCATTTGAGAAATCTGTATTTTATTCTGTCTAATAGTATGTATCTGTGAATATTTAATTATTAAAACAGCATACTAAGTCTTTAAACCTATCATTATGATTTCTCCAACTTTTTTGTCTTTTTTAAAAATAATTCTATTCTAGATATTTTGCCTTATATATTAATTTTAGAAATAACTAGTCACTCTTTACAATATAGTTTCCTTATATATTTAATAGAATGGCAGCTAATAAATAATTTGTGGAGAATTGAAATCTTTTAATATTGAGATTTGAAGTTCATGAACATGGTATGTCTCTTCAATTGTTTTGTTATTTTGTTCTTTTTTGTTACCATTTGCAACTTTCTACAGACCTCATAATCAACTTGTTAGATTATATCTAAGTATTTAATTTTAGTTGGAACCATGATTATGTAAGTATAATTGATTTTGTGAATTTGTATCAAATGACCTTGCTAAACTCACTTATTAGTTCTAAAACTGGGGAAGGGGTGTTTCCTGGATATTTTCCTATAAATAATCATGTTTTCTCTAAATAGGGACAGTTTGATTTCTTCTTTATAAATTGAATGCCTTTTATGTTTTGATGGGGTTGGTGATTTTAGGGAGGTTTGTTTGCTGCTTTATTGCAAGGGATAGGACTTCCACTAAGACGTTCATTAAGAATGGACATTCCTGCCAGGTGCAGTGGCACATGCCTATCATCCCAGCAGCTCAGGATCTGAGGCAGGAGGATTGAGAGTTCAAAGCCAGCCTCAGCAATTTAGCAAGTGTCGGGGTTTTTATCCCCCGTCTCCTCCTGACCAGTGGGGAAGCAGGAAAAGCACTCCCCGACCAGGATGAGCCAAGAAAGGTAAAGGTCGACTGGCCGCCCACCCCAGCCCTCCCTCCCGGGAGGATAATCAGACATGCCAGGGAGAACAGTCAAAGCAGGATCTCATTTAATAAGGAAGTACACACAGCTTATATACTGCACAGGAGCCAATCAGGATAAAGGTCAGAGGGGTGGAGCAAGTTCACCTATACACCCATCCCATAGTCTATAAGGGAAGGCACAAGCTGTCCACGAGGGCAGAAGAATCCTGGACCTATCCTGAGGTGGTCCGCCTCCTCCGTCACCACCCACAGCACCGCCTCCTGGCTGATCGCCAGGAGCCTTCCCAGCCACATGTGCCGGCCCCAAGACCAGGAAGCAGGCAGCCACGCCCTGAGGATTGAGAGTTCAAAGCCAGCCTCAGCAATTGAGCAAGGACCTAAGTAACTCAGCAAGACCCTGTCTCTAAGTAAAATACAAAATAGGGCTGGATATATGGCACAATGGTTGAATGCCCCTGAGTTCAATCCCTACAAGATGCTCCATGTTCATTTTGAATACTCCGAAGAGTAGTTCATACTGACATCTAGCACATTAACTACATGGATCATTCTTGCCCCTTCTGCTTGCTTACCTGTGACCTCTCACATTGAGAAAATTGGCTTTCTCATCCCTCCATCCATTTAATTAGTTTTTCAATTCCAGGACATATATACAGCTGTATCATGAGTTCAATCCCTGGTACTTCCTCCCCCCGCCCCAAAAAAATAATGGACATTCTTGCCTTATACTCAGTCTTGAGAGGTGGCACAAAGATTTCATAATCAAGTATGCTCTTAGCTATTGGCTTTTTGTAGAGATCTTTATCAGGTTGAGGAAGTGCATTCTATTCCTATTTTGCTGAGAGTTTTTATCATGAATAATGTTGAATTTTGTTAAATAGTTTTTCCTGCTTCAATTGCTATGATTATGTATTCTTTATTAGGATTTTAATATGGTATAGAATATCAATTTATTTTTAATGGACTGTTTTTAGAACAGTTTAAGATTTACAGAAAAAATTGACGTTAGTACAGAGTTCCCTGATATCCCATACCCATTTTACCTATTTATAAAATATGCCATTTATATTTATTGGGATGATATTTATAATTGGCATCTTACATTAATATGGTAATTTGTTATGATAAGTGAGTCAAAGTCAGTACCTTATTATTAACTAAAGTCTGTACTTTTCTCAGATTTTGTTAGTTTCTTAAACTCTTTTTCTAATCTATATTCCATCTAGGATACTACAAAATATTTAGTCATTAGGTGGCCTTAGGTGCTTCTTGGCTGTGACAAGTTTTCAGGGTTTCCTTGTTTTAAATGACTAAAGAGTTTTTAGGGGTATGGACCAATATTTTGTAGAATGTCCCTCTTCTGGGGTTTTTCTGTTATTCCCATCTCTAGGTTGTAGTTACTGGTTTTAGGTCAGAGGACTAGAAGTAAAGTGCCCTTTCCATCAGATCACGTCCACACAACTCACCACTGTTGATGTTGACCTTGATCGTGTGGCTGAGCAGTGTGTGTCAGTTATGCCCACTCCTCTCTCCCGCGCTCTTTCACAGGAAGTCATGCTGCTCTTCTCCTCCCTCGTTTATTTACTCAGTCGTTTTTATATCAGTGTGTTCCTTCAACACCACATTTTGCTGCTTGGATTGTTTCAGCTTTGGCCATCGGGAGTTCTTTCAGTTTACTCCTCTGACATACACCCCTTGTTGTGGCTGTTGGTTTGAGGTTTGTTCATTTTCACTTTGGTGTTAGAAGCCAAGGTCTGGGCATGAGGTGTACTCATTGCTGATGGGACGTTGTTGCTTCCAAGTCTTCTCAGCTGACAGACCACAGAGTGGGTGTGTGCGCTAGCCCATGTGCTGTGTGCATCATGAAAACTTTATATGCTACCACCTGTGTTGGTGAGGAGCCGAAGAGTAGCTCATACTGACATCTAGCCCATTAACTACATGGATCATTCTTGCCCCTTCTGCTTGCTTACCTGTGACCTCTCACATTGAGAAAATTGACTTTCTCATCCCTCCATCCATTGAATCAGCTTTTCAATTCCAGGTCGTACATACAGCATATCATGATTTTTAACACACATGTTCATGGAAAACAACTTCATCAGCTGCAGGAAGTGCTTATGTGCACTGCCTTCTTCCTTTAGTTGTTTCCAGATTTACACACACTCTGTGTAACACACACCCTGCTCACCAAGTGAAGATGTTTAATGTTTAAAATGCAGTTAGATTCTTGTGACGTAGTCTCAATCCTTCCCAGGGTCCCCCATCTGCTACATGCCGTATCACAGTTTAATTCGCTCTATGCATGGTTAATTTCTATGGTTTGGGCAAAAGGTGTGATGTCATCTTTCCATCCTTGCAGTATCATACAGAATATTTTGACCCCCCCTAAATGCTCCCCTGTGCTCTGCCTTTCCCATCCTCTCCACCCCACACACACTTCCTATGCTCTTGGCAATGACTGATCTTGCTCTGTGCGGGTCGGTCTCTTCAGACTGTGGTACAGTTGGGATTATGCACTGTGCACCCTTTCAAAATGACTCCTTCCACTTAATGGTACACATTTAACCTTCCCCATGTCTTTTGTAGCCTGATGACTCATTTTAATAATTTTCATTACATGGACATATCGTTCGATTGTTTGCCTGTTCACCTATTGAATGGAATCTTGGTTGCTTAAAATTTTGGCAAACAAATAAAGCTTCTGTAAACATCCATGGGCAAGGTTTTGTGAGGACATGAGGTTTCAAACCAGTTGAGCAAATACTTGCGGGTGTGATTTCTGCATCATGCACTAAGACTCTGTTTAGCGCCACCATTTCTTATTCCTGGCAGCATCCCTGATGTCCCACATCCTTGCCAGCAGGTGGTAAGTCAGTGTTAGGATCTAAGTTGATCTTACAGGGAGGTGTGTAGTCACACACCATTGTTCTAATGTGCAATCACAACGTATTTCCCTATGCTTGCTTGTCATTTGTATTTCTCCTTTGGTGAGGTATGTCTGGACTTACTATTTTTTTTTTGGGGGGGGGGGTACTGGGGCTTGAACTCAGGGGCACTCAACCACTGAGCCACACCCCAGCCCTATTTTGTATTTTATTTAGAGACAGGGTCTCACTGAGTTGCTCATCTCCTCACCTTTGCTGAGGCTGGCTTTGAACTCGCGATCCTCCTGCCTCAGCCTCTCGAGCTACTGGGATTCCAGGTGTGCACCACTGCACCCAGCCCTGGACGTACCATTTTTAAGTTGAATTATTTGATTTCATGTTGGATTTTTAAGATTTCTTTGCAAAACACATATCTGACAGTAAACTTGTGTCCTAAACACACAAATATCTTCTCTCGGACTGTGGCTTTTCTTTGTGGAGTCCTCACGTGTTTTGTAATGTAGGAGTATTTCATTTTAATGTTTTCTTGCATGGTATTTCCAAAGACTCTTCTCCAGATCTATGGCCACTTTCATCTCCTGCTCCATTGCCTTCCAAAAGTGTCTCGATGTGGCCTTTTAGGATCAGGTCTGTGGCCTCTTCTGAAGCTCTATGTAAAAGGTAGCATCTGCGTCTGGATTCTCTCTTGCCAGGGGTCTTGGTTGCCATGGGACCAGCTGTTGAGAAGAGGACCAGCCCCGCCCTTCGTCAGTGGCCGTGTTGTATGGTTGGCCCCTTCACCCGTGTGTCTGTGCCCCACCTGGGCCACCTGCCGTCATTGCCGTAGCTTTCTGTGCCATTCAAATCTCATATCAGCCTTGCTTTCCGTGACCGCCCTGCGTAACTGTGGTGCCTTGTTCTGGTCGTATGTTGCTAGATTAATTCTGCCAGCATTTTAAGGGTTTCATGTCCAAGTTCACAGGAGATCTGATGCAGTCCATTGTGTCGTCTTTTCTGCCTCCTTTTTCTGTTTTTGATGATGGGTCCTGCTAGTCTCACAAAGGAAGGGCCTTGGAAAATCTTTTCTCTAACTATTATAGAATTTACTGGTGAAATGATCTGAGTCCTAAAATGTTTTTTTTTTCAGAGTATTTTAAACTACAGACTCGACTTCCTTCCTTGTCGTGTGGTTGCTCAGACTGGCCGCGTTTCAGTCTGGACGTTTCCTCTGGATCTCTCATCTCTCCATTCCCACCACTTCCCTGGGAGAACTTCCAGACTGGGCGGAGGTCCTCTGGCGGGTGCTTGCTTTGCTCCCAGGACTTTTCCCTGTCCACCAGCTGGTCTGTAGTGACCTGTGTGAGAAGGTCATGTCTTCTCTCCATCAAACTGTGCATCTTGAGGATGGGACTGTGTTACCTGCATGGCCCAGCTGTGAATGGATCTGTCTAACTAGGCAAAGAGCAACACAGGTGCAGATGGCTCCATCCTGGCAGCACAGGATTGGACCCAAGTTGGATTTTTGTACATGAATTCATTCAGAGGTATACCAGATCACCTCTTAGATACCGTGGGTTTACCTGTCGCTTCTGTCTGTCTATGTCTGTCAAGCACACCAGTCTTGCTAGGGATTCACTGATTCATTGGGTCTTTTTACCCTTTATTTTTTCCTTCTTTAAGATTATTTTTCAGTTCATTTTGGGTTTGTTTGGTTGGTTGGTTGTTTTACTAATTTGAAAGCTTTTCTTTTTCTAATTTCTCAAATTGGGAACTCAGATTATTAATTTGAGATCTTTCTTTTCCAATATAAACACTTAATACTATAAATTTCCCTCTAAGTATTGCTTTAGCTATGCCCCATAAATTTGATTTTCTCATGAAGCGTCATACTTTTTCATTTTTATTCTGTCCAGTGGTTTTGGAATTTCCCTCGAGCTTTCTCTTTGCCCTGTAAGTGGCTACTTACTGTCCAGAGGTCTGCAGGCTTTCCTGTCGTCTTTCTCGCGTCATTTCCGGTCTCACTGCATCAGGATCTGAGGACACAACTCCTTCCGTCTGCTCTGGGTGGCTGAGGTTTGCTTTGTGACTCGGGCTCCTGGCCTGTGCCACGTCTTGGTCTGAGGTTCCAGATACACTTCAAAGCACGTGTCCAGCTGTAGGAGCAGGACGGTCCACAACCCACACGTCAGTGCCCGTTGGTCAGTGGCCTTTCTCGGTTTATCCTTGCCGTTTTCTGTCTGCTGCTCTGTTGGCTCCTGGGAGAGAAGTGTCCAGCATCCAAGCCTGGCTGTGGATTCGTCTCATGCTCGGTTTTCCTTGGAAAGGAGCATGCTTCTGAGTGGCCCGCCAGCCTGTGGACTTCCTCTGCCCCCAAGTCCCCTGCATCTTGGTGCCATTTGCTGGGGAATTGTTCCCCTCCGTCCCCTTGGCCTCTCTGGGGCTAGTATTCAAAGTGGATTGCTTCTGGACAGCAGATGAAAGAAGCTAAAGGCCCAGAAGCTAATGTGTGGCTTCTTCTGGTCTCTTCGTGGCCTGCTCTTTTGCACTTAACCCAGTGATTCACGGGTTTGGATCTGGGTCTGTTTTGCTCCCTGTCTTGTTTCTCTGCCCCTCTCTTCCTCCTTTTTGACTGTTTTACCTTGTTTTAGTATTTCATTTTTCTGGTGTTTGTAAACTTTTTCTCATAGTTTCCCCATGGATTGCTCCGGGGGAGGCAATATTGTGTTCAGTCAACCCTAAACCCTTGCTCTGGCCAGGTTGTGTGTTTCACCCACCCCGCGTGGCCCGGCGCCTCGCCCACTGTGACAGCACCGTATGCAGGGCCCCCTGTGCGCTCGAGCCCTGGCTGGGGCAGTTTTACTTGCGCTGCATGTTTTGAAGAACTTGAAAAGCATGGTGGCTGCGTGCTCTCTACCCGCGCGGCTCTTCATTTTGCCTGTTTGAAGTTCCAGGCTGCCCTCTGGCGCCATTTCCTTTCTTTCTAAAGAACTGCTTTTAGCCATTCTGAAGATCAGGGCTACTGACAGCAAATTACCTCTGCTTTTCTGTTGTATCTGAGTGTCTCCGTGTCAGCTTCCTTCCTCGAGGATCTCTTGAGTTGCATGTAGAATTCTGAGTTGCTGGTTCTTGTCTCTCAAGACACTGGAAGTGCCGTCTGCCGCCTCCAGCTGGCGTTCTGACCGCCACGCAGATCGCTGCTCCCACCTGGGATGAGCTCCTTTCCCCAGTGGCCTTGAAGATCTTCCTCTGGGTCCTCAGCTTTCCGCCTTTGATCATCATGTGTCTGGAACTGGACTTCTTGCCCTGCTAGCGGTTTGCAGTGCTTCTTGAATCTGTAGTTGATGTCTTCTGCCAAACTGGGGACATCTTAGCTTGCTTGCTTTTTTCCTACATCACACTCTATCTCCTGCTGGAAATCCAGTCACATGGACACTAGATCTTTTAACTTTGTCCCACATATCCCCAAGACTCTTCTTGGTCTTTTAAGTACATGTTCTCTCTCTCTCCAGCTTGGGAGGTTTCTCTGGGCTTGGCTGCAGCCATTTATCTGTTCTCTTTTCTTTGTGGAGTCCTCACATGTTTTGTGAGGACTGATCCCATGAAGAGTGGTTTATAATGTGGAT
Organism: Marmota monax; assembly: GCF_021218885.2. Taxonomy (NCBI): domain Eukaryota; kingdom Metazoa; phylum Chordata; class Mammalia; order Rodentia; family Sciuridae; genus Marmota; species Marmota monax. Next base: position 6,356,198 of record NW_026692843.1, read on the forward strand.
TATTTATTTTTCAGCACTAAACTTTCTACTTCATGGTCCTTTGCTTCTGTTTCTTTGCTGAGGCTTTGGGTCTTCATTTGTTTCAAGAGTGTTTTCTCTTCTTGCAGCATTTCTATAACACATCCTTTAATGTGTTTATCAACGATTTCAACTTCTGTGTCAGCTCAGCCTTGGCACGTGACAATTTATCTTTTCCCCAGCAAGTTGGGATTTTTCAAATTGTTTGCACACTTAGGAATTTTGTATTAAAACCTGATCATCTCGAATAAGACTCTGGATCTTGCATAAATCCTGTAAGTAATGTTGGACCTTGCATTTTAGGAGATAATCAGCCTGGTTAGAGTTAGTCCATAGGTCCTACCTGGCCTTCTGTGGGTTGTGATTTCCGTGTCCATCTTGTGCCATTCAACGCCCAGTTTGAACTTGGTAGTGCCTAACCCTATACCAGTTCTCAGAGTTTGGTTTACGGTCAGAACCACCTGTGCACAGCTCAGCATGTGAACAGCTCACCTGGACACAGGAAAGTATAAACAACCTTTTGGTTGAAAGACTCCTCTTTCTTCCAATCTCCCTCATAGCTTCCAGTTCTCAGGGCTTCCTTTTCAGTCCCCTGACACAAAAGTGTGGCTTAATGAACCCAGCTCTGCTACATACTTTCAGTGACTGAGCCCAGATCAGGGTGGAGCAGCAGAGAGGAAAAAGCAAAGGGTTTTGCCACCTCCCAGGGCCACACTTTCCCATCAGAAAGGACGTCTCCTTCTCAGGGGTTTAGGCTCTTGGGCACCGGATTCCACTACACCACCATAGGATTGCTGGGGAGGGCTGAGGCACAGTTGTTCAGAGGTGACAGCGTGGGGCAGGTCCCCTTCTCTAGACTCTGCTGATCTCTGTGCTCAGGTTCCAGGAAGGGGCTCGGTGGAAGGGACGGGAGCAGTGTGCCGCTTCCTCTCACCTGGAACCAGAGCCTCCATCGCTCTGCTGCACTTCATTTCCAGAGGCTTATTCTGGCCGCTCTTGATGGCCAGGTGTCATCAGGCCGAATAGCCAGGACTCATGCCTGCTCCAAAGGAGTCCTGATCCCAGCCAGCTGATACTGTGGTGGGGAATTCTGCAGCAACTGGGTGCTGGTCTCTGTGGCCAGCCAAGTGCGTGGACACAGCCCAGCTACTGGGATGATTCCTGAGCAGGGCCTGCATTGGCACGTGGCGTGTGCACCTTAGCTGTCTCCTTCACTGCAGCCTGGCCAGGGAAGAGCATCAGGGACAGGGCAGCTGACAGAGGGCCCCTCTGCAGCACCTGTTTGATGAGGTGGCTCTGGCCATGATGCCACCACAGGGGAGGACAAATGCCCAGGACAAAGAAAGGACTCACCTGACATCAGCAAAGCAGAGCCAGGCTAGGCTGATCCCTGACTGCTTCCTCCTCCTGCATGCCTGGCACATCGTGGCATCTGCCCTATCAGAGCCACTCTGGCTGGCAGCCCACCCGCAGGCCACCTTGAACTCCCGGACATGTGGAAAACCAGCCACCATGCACTGTTCCCCGAAGCCTGGGGCGAAAGAATGGCCTCAAGCCTCCCAGCTGGTGAGGCACCGTCCAGGTGGATTTGGTTAGAGTGTGTGTCTAAATAGCCACCCAAGCCAAATGAGAGCAGCCCTGTCCTCAGGGGAGGGAGCTCTGAGACCCAACTCGGCCTGCAGCAGAGGCCGCCTAGACCCAGCCACATCAACACGGCCTGGTTCCTGGGGCCTGGAGCAGGCTGGAGAAGGGGGTGGGGAGCAAAGGAAAGGAACACCAGAAGATGGCCTGCAGAGACTGTCTCTCACTGCACTGGGGCCCACTCCCCGGAGAGCCATACTGGAGAAGGGTGGTATTTCAGTGGTTGTCCTTTGAGCCACCCAAAATGACTGGGCACTGAGGACATGGAGTCCTGCAAGACCAAATTCTATTTTCCACACTGATGTGTGCTGATTTTTATAAGCAAATTTTCCTACGCTGTAGGATGATGTGCCGGGAAGCATTGGCCCCTGCTTGTATGCTGGTGCAGTACAGCGTCTGACTGTGCCTAGGCAGGGGCTAGAGGCTTTGCCTTTGAGAGGCGCACAAACTAATTAGCACCCTTGCTCCCTTCAGGGTGAAACAAAATTTTAAGATACATTTGTGATAAGATGTGCTCAATTGTGATGTATTGCATTCTTTGAGCTGTGCTGCCTAATAAGTCACACTGTGTGTACCTGTTCAGAGACGGTTATTCCCATGATGAGCCAACAATGAGCTGAGCATGTTGGATACATCTGCTCCTATGTGGATGTGCCATTGTTTCGTTATGTGATGCTTTTCCACCTAGAAAGGTGCTGTGGAATCTGGCATCATGTGTCAGAGGAGAGCTCAGTGGCCCCTCTCTTTCCTGGAACGGCTCTGCTCCAGTTGGGTTCCCTACCTCACGCTTTATTCGGACAGGTTTAAGGAAGACCTCCAGTCTGTTCTCCCAGAAACCTCTGCCACGTCCTTGCCCAGGTCAGAGCACAGAAGACAGTCCACCGACCCTGCGCCTTCCAAGGAGGGCGGGGCGTGGCCCCTAAGTTTTGCTGTGTCCAGGGTTGCGGGTGCTGCTGCTTTGCCAGGAGGGCCCACCGGGGATCCCTTTCCCCAAGTGACACGGGGCTGCCTCGGCCTCTCGCCACCTTGCCTCTTCTCCTGTTCCCTTTTCTTTAAGTTAAGCGTAACAACAACAGTAACAATCACGATTAGCAGTGTGACTTCAGACCCCTTCTGAAGGGGCGACGGTAAACAGTCTGTTTGCCCAGGGAAGCCTCCCAGCGCTCAGCACTCCCACAACCCGTGCTAATGAACCCGGAGCTGCTAATGCGGTTTCTTCAGTTAAATTGATTCATGAATTTTGAAGAGAACATTATCTAATGAATTTTCTTTGAATAGAAAGCAATTAAAAGGACAAATCAGTCTGATTAACCCCAAAGTCACCCTCCTGCCACAAATGGTGTACAGTTTGAAATTATATCATAAAAAACTAGAGCACATTTGCTATCTTTGTGCCCTCTACTAATCCATGTAAATTAATGAACAACAAAGTTAATTTCTTTGATGACCCTTTTCTAGCATCACCTGGATTATGCTGATGTTTAATTTGCTTAATGTTATAATAAAGACTAAACAGATTTTTTTTCCCAGTGAAGTGATTATCGTTCCCTTCAGTTAAGAAGTGATTTTTATTATTTAACATGCATGTAAGGGTGTGTTTCCTTTAAGAACCACATCGCACTTTGCCAGCCTGGCACGGGAGTCCTGGGGCTCTGTGGAGGCACTCTGGAGTGCTCCTGCCCAAGGAGGCCTCCCCTTGGTGGTCGCGGTTCACACGCGCCTGCCCCCGAGCGCTGCAAGCCCTGGGATGGAGGATGTAGCTCTGTCTGCAGTGCTCCTGAGCCACCGGTCCCTTCTGGAAAGGCCCTACATAATGATTCAGAATGGGCTCCTCTACCAGGTTTCTGCCCTAGGCGCTCCCGCCCTGGAAACAGTTCTAAAGCCCAGAGGTAGAGGGCAAGAGGTGGTCGAGGGTTCTGCTGGTCCTTCCAGCAGCAGGTCATCATACATGAGTCTGATGTCGTGCGAGGAGTCAATTAAAAGGGGGATAGTTGTTTTAATTTTGCAGCCCTGTTTGCCAAGGTCGCCACCCAACCTGTTGCCGTGGTGCTTTGCACTGGGAGCAGTGACTGCAGCCGGCCGACTGCTGGAAGGACGGCTTGCGTGATGTCACACAGAGCCCATCCCTGGCTGCTCTTTCCTCTGTGTCCCAGCTAGAGTTGGAAATTAACCAGCCATCCAAAAGGTCTGCGGTAGGTGGGCTGGCAGGGACACTGGCGATCCCTAGTTGAACCACACCCGACGCACATGTGCCACCTGCGGAAGGAGCGTGGCGCACCATCCTGCATGAGCTCAGAGGGGCCGCGCCCTGCTTTGTGCCAGCCTGGCCAGGATGACGGAGGCCAGCTTTTAATTGACTATAACACCTCTGTTTGTGTCGTTGCATTTTCTGATCCCGGACTGCAGCTATTTATATCAGAGCTGCTGGCACCATTTGTACAAATAACGTCATCTGTATTCTTCCTTTCAGACTCATTCACCAGACAGGTGTTATGGAAGCTGCTGAAGGTTGTGAAATTCGGAGAAACGGTTTCTTACCAGCAATTAGCAGCCCTGGCAGGCAACCCCAGAGCAGCCCGCGCTGTGGGAGGAGCCATGAGAAGCAATCCTGTAAGTTCCAGCAGGTGGGCCCATGCACATGTGCAGGGATGAGGTACACCTGGGTGGAGGACAGAGGCGCCTGGGACAGGTCCTTGCACCCCAGCTACCTGAGTCCTTCGTCATCCAGGCAAACACGAAAGAGGGCAGAACCGGATGAGTGGTGATGGAAGGTCCTGTTCATTTCTTCACTGCACCGCGGGGGGTGTGGTGCTGTTGTGTGGCCAACACTCCAGGTGCAGAACAGCAGCAGACAGAACACAGAAGCCATGCATGTGGCCCTCACCCTCTAGGAGGATGGCTGGGCGTTAGAGTGGCCCCACCTCCCCCGGGGTACACCCTGGGTCCCTGGGCCTCTGGGGCATGAGACGCTATCTCACCAAAGACTGACAGTACACATGCAGCAGCTCACGGGACTGCCCCTCCCTATGGTCACCACTATGAGTCTTAGTCAGGTTTTGCCAAGCACCAGGTTCTCAGACCAAGAGAAGTCTCAGGTCCTGATCTCATAGGACCAGTGGGCCACTGGTGGGGGTGCTCAGTGCTGAGCCACCCCCCACTCTCCATCGGGCCTCCACCCCTCCCAGTGGGCAAGATTGGTTCCATGCAGTAGGTGAAGAGGGCCAGGGCTGGAAGGACTGGAACCCAGTGGTGGACATTAAGGGTCCCCTGTCCACATAGCCTGCAGAAAGAGCCACCCCACTCCAGAGCCCCTGGAATGTTCCCACCTGTTAGCCCCTTCCAGAGGTCTGCCTCTCCCTGAATGGCATGGGTCTCCAACATGACAGAAGAAGGCCACCTTCCCAGGGAGAGCACTGTGATCATCGCATCATGGGATGGGAACTTACTCAATCCGATAGAGCTCACTTTTTAAAACATTGCTGTGCCTTTGCAGTGTTTCCAAACCTGTTTCCATCCCTGCTCACAGGGGAGAAGCAGGCGTTTTCACACCGCAGTGGCCGCTCCTGCCACAAGCTGCAGCAGCCCCAGGGCAGAGCCCTCTGGTCTCTAGGAGATGGCAATTACATAGCCCTTTTGCACAAGACGCATTGTTATTCTTGAAGAGGCAGCTCCTCTGGGTTTGTGGTGGAGCACGTTGTCTCAGTGTATACCCTCTTCGGGGGACATTTTCTGCTATATTGAAATACCCCAACTTGTGTGGTGTGAGATGCGCATGAACCACACCACATCCCGCTACTCTGCTGCTGTCTGGGCTCAGTGGTGACGGTGGGTGGTGCTCAGCATTCTGTCCTGTACTTGAGGTGCGTGTGCTGTGGATACTGGCCATATCACTGGCCCCGCACGGAGGTGCGCATTACAGTGCCTGTGGAATGCTTCCGAATCAGATGTCTGAAGATGGTTTCTGACATCTCAACAAAGCCCACTCTCCATCCTGGCTTTGGAAAGCCACCTCCCTCTTCCAGGTCATGGTTCAATCTTGAAGCCTTGAGCTCTGCGGTAGGAGAGGCAGCTCGGATGCTGCTGCTCTGTGGCTCCATTAATACCCCTTGAGAGCGCGGGATGCTCACACTCTTGACACCTCCTTCTGCGATGCTGCATGTCCCCTGAAGGCAGTGCCTCTCCTCTGCATGCCCCTTGGGTGGAGTAGGTCCTTGACTTCTCCCCCATGGAGGCTTGACTCCTCCCCCAGGCCAGAGAGAAGGTGGCTGTGCGTTCCCCTGGCCTCCCCTGCAGCAGGAAGCAGAACCAACCAGCTGATTTAATGTGGGGGGTCAGTGAAAATGGGCATTTTGTACAGTTCCTTCTGCACACCTGAAGGTGGAGGCCATCCCATAGCACGCGTCAGTGCTCCTTGCTCCCTTGGTGTGCACAACTGGCTGCATCTATGGCCAAAGCATGCTCCCATGACTGACATTCACAGGTTGTCCACACCTCCCACCTGCCTTTTGTGATGCCAGCAGTTCCTCCTCACACTCTGTGATGGAGATTCTGTGACTGCTTAGTGACCTGCTCCTGGCAATATTCAGAAACATTTATTGTTCTGCAAACCAGCATGGCTTTCCCCTGCTATTAATCTCTATGAACGTCTCTGTTCAGATACAGCCTCAGTCACTGAAATTTATAAAATAGGGTCTCACCGGGCTTTAAACTCTTAATGCCCACAAAGAGCACATATGGATGTCCCCATCATGTGCTGAACCAGGAAAGGGGGTGTCAGTGAATCAGAGGGAAGGTTTTCTGGGCACCTGTCTCTCACTCTCTGAATCCTTGACCCTCCTATGTTAGGGGTGGCCTCAATGTTGGGGAGCTCTTCCATGGCCTTCTACAGGCGTCTACCAGTGCCAGCAGGTACCATACCTGAGAAGCTTCAGTTTGTATGCAGGTGTGCTCAAGATGCTGGAGAAGATAACCTGCAGCTGTGCCATGTGCAGCAGCTCAGGGCGGTAGGTTCCCTCCTTGCTGCACTGGAAGCCTCCTTAATTGGACTGGGAGGGTCGGAAGGAAGCCCAAGGTTTAAGGGAGAAAGTGCCCCTATTAGAGACAGCCAGGCCTGGTGGCCTGTCCTCAGTGGGTATCTGCTAGCTAAGCTGACATGGCACTGTGTATATCACCTCCCACCAAGTCAAGACAGGCTCACGGGAGACCCGTCCCACATCAGGCTCAGCACAATAGTTGTGCGCTGGAGAATAGAAAGGGGATTCGGAGTGTTACACCCGGAAGCTCTTCCGGCAACCATTCCTTTGGCGGCTCTCCGAAAACAGGACCAGTGCATGTCACGGCACTGGTCTTTGGCATGGGTTTGCCTCCCCACCACCCCCATCCAGAGTAGGGATGGGTTTTGTGGTGTGGGAGTCACCTCCATTTTAGAGCTTGAGTTGTCCCAAGTTTTCCAGGCAGGACCTGCCACCTTCGAGGAAGGTTACACCCCACCCTGCACCAGAGGATGGTCAGTTGCCTATGACGAGAATTGAAGACTCTGCCTTCCCTCCACGACGCCCCCTTCCGTTCCATCCTCAGACAGAATTTGCTAAATGCAGTTCAGAGGCAATCGATACAAGCTTGAGAGTTTCCCACCTTTTTTAAACAACGCATTCCGGAGGAGAGAGTTTGCTCGCAGATCGCCATGAGCGTTGATGACCCCCGAGTCCTGTTCTGCCAGCCACCCAGATGGCTGTTGATAAAGATTTAGCATCATGTTCTAAGTGTCAGGGTTGTCAGTGGAGCTGAACCATTTGACCAGAAGAAAAAAACGCACAGGGAGCTATTGATTACAGCTTCTCCGTGTCACTTGTTCACCAGGATTTAGGTATTGATGAGGCTGCGAGTGAAAACAAGCTTTTTCCCTTGTGGGCTCTGCCCAGAAGAACAAAGGCGAAGTTGGAAGAAATACTCAGCCAGTTCCAGAATCAGAGGGATTCCATTATTGATTGAAAGGCCCCTTCATGTTATTTTTGTTGGAGACAAATCTATGGGTTTGGAAGTTTTATAGCATTTGAGAAAGGGTCTGCGTAAGTGATGGATTCGTGTATTGGATGAATTAGATTTCACAGCATGAAGATTTCAATGCAGCTGTGATATTATGAGCTTCTTGCTTATTGATAAAAATTACATTTTATGCAGCACAGGCTTTAAAGAAGAGAGCGGAGAGGGTGCAGATCCTTTGAAAATGCCCTCAGGGTCCCAATAAATTTTAGTGGGTTTCATTGTTGTAATAGTCGGAAACCTGCCACCAAAACTGATGAGAAGCAGTGTCCCTGTTTCAAGTGGTAACGTTTGGTAGGTCACCTGCTCCCTATCCGTGCATACTTGAGACAGAGACTGGCCCTAGCTGTCACATAATTGCTCTGTGCCATCTGTCCCAGTGTCTGTATTGATACACTGAAGAGGGAGGGGGTGGCTCATCTTACTCGATTCCATAATCTCATAGCTCATCAAGAGGGAGAGAAAAAAAATCAAAGCTCGGTTGTGGAATCTGCTGTTAGGTAAGAGCTTGGAATTGTGCCTGAATGTTTATAAACTAGATAGAGTTACACACCTACCTCTTTTTCAGTCAAAACTAAGAACTGGGTATTATCTAATACTGTCCTCGAACTAATTTTTAAAGTGACTGCTATGTTTGGTGAAAGCCATCAGAGTAAGTATCTGTTCTCAGTGTTTTCTGCTGCTCCTTCCAAGAAGGTTGGGGTTAGCTGCTGCATGCCACATGCTAACCCAGAATTCGTAGTCAAACCAGGCCAAGTTCTATGAAGTGGGAGAAGCCAGGCCCCATCATCTGCCAGCCCAGGCCACCAGCCCACGAGGTCCCACCACCACTTGGAGAAGAGGCAGTGCATGCGTGGAGCCCTCAGGGCAGTCCTGAGTGGCTTCAGCCATATTTTGTCTCTTAGCAGCCGTGTGAACTCGGGTGAGAGATTTTGTGTGGCCTGGGTTTGATACCTGGCTTGGGTGTACTCAGAGAGCTCTTCACCTGGTCTGCAGGATGGGCCGGGCTGTCGGGCACAGGTGGATGTTGAGAGCCACGGCCAGGTCAAGATGGTGCCTGGCATTTTGCCAGAAGGGGCGGCTCCTGCTGCCTCGGGTGCCCGCTACTTTTGAGTTCTCCCGGAGTTCCCATAGAGTTCGCGTGGGTTGGGGAATAAAGTTCATTCCTGCTTGAATCTACAAGTGGCTCGTGACTTCCCAGTTATTTTGTGCCCAGCCAGACAGCACCAGGTGGACCTGCTCCCAGTGACCTCATTAAGCACAGTGTCCAAGATGGGTCTGGGACCTATGTCATGGGCCCTGAGGGGCACACTTGGCAGGTGGGGTGACAACAGAATGGCCTGCTCCGAGGGCCTCGGGCAGAGGGTTCCAGGTGCAAAGCTCAGAGGCTCTGGACTGGTGTGCCCAACAGCTTCCTGTTGCGACACAGCTCCCCACTTTGTCCAGTGCACTTACCGTACAGGGTGGGGAAAGGCCAAGGGCTGGAGAGCTCTGAGCCACGGGGTGAGTGAGGGAAGACAGAAGGCAGGAGTCAGGTTGGTCCCAGTGGCAGCCTGGGAACCCTTGCCTGTAGGGTCCTACTGGAATGGCTGTTTCCTGTCACAGCAGGGCACTCAGAACTAGGGAGCCTTGGGATGTCCAAGATAGCCCCACTCCATCCCAGACACCTGCTGTGCACCTTCCTGTGTCAGGATGGCTCAGAGCCTTCCAGAATGAGCACTAAGCCCTGCCCCATCTCTGGAGACGGGGCACAGCCATATTGAAATGCCTGGGGCCTTTGGTGGCTGAGGACCCAAGCTCTTCTCCCCAGTCACAGTGAGCTGCACACGACTGAGACTGTTCCCTCAGGATTCCCGGCAGACCTTTCCTTACAGGAATGGGGCTGTGCTGAGCCCCTGCCACATAGCCATCCTGAGGAATTGGTCCTCGGCAGCTCTTCTCAGAACAGCTTGCTGGGATCCTTAAGCAAAAATGGCCTTTGAGCCCCCAGTGCTCTGGGAAGTCAGCACACGTGTACCCCCAGACTGGGGACAGTTACACAATTGTAGATGTGGCTATCCACAGTATGCTGAGTGTGAACTGTTTCACCACCAACCAGACAGACGTAGGTGACCAGAGTGGTTTTCAGGGGACTATAAATTATGTCCCTGACTTTTCTACCTATACTCTGAGCCAAATGAGGATTTGATGGGGGATTCCAAGATATATTAACTTTACTAGGATTAAAACAAGAATGGAGAATGGCATGGCCAGAGCATCTTCCAGTAACTGTTGCCAGAATCAGACCCCCATCTCCAGTCCAAGTGGCTGGGCTCAGGCCTCCCCAGAGGCATAGACAGACCCTCTCTCTGAAGGCATCAGAGCACCCTCACCAGGGGACAGGCTAGTCACCTGCGGGAACCTGCAAGGTGCTGAGCTGGGCATTCCCATCCCTCCCTCCCTTGTGAGTGAGAGTGGCTGAGGCCAGAGTTTCCCAGCCTCCACTGACTGTGGACTGCTTCTTGTCCACACAGCCCAGCCACCAGCACAAGGACCAAGGCAGACTGCCCCTGAGGGCCACTGCTGGAGAAGGCACGTAGCCCTCTGCAGAGAATAGAGCCTCTCTCTTCCTGGTGGGCTGGGCTGCAAAGAGGGAAGTCTCAGACAGGATCATAGCCCGTGTGGCTGCAGGAGTGGTGAACACAGCCACTTGGCCACGAGCCTGGCCTGGAATCCTGCACTCATGAGCTCTTGGCATCTGGAATGTCAGCCACAGATCTGCATGGTGCTGACCCCAGGCCAGGAAAATACTGGGCTGGGTCCTATTTCCAAGGGGAGCCATTTGAGACAAGTAGGGCACTCTGGGATTTTCCTGCCTGCCCTACCTCTGGGACTGGTGTGGTGTCATCTCACACTGCTGGTGATCTTGGGCACGTGGCTCAGAGCACACAGACCCAAGCCTGTGAGCAGACGCACACACTTGCACTATATCAGCATCACTGCCTTGGTCACCTACAGAGACGTCTGAGTGTCATGGCTTATTCTCCCTGGCAGGTGGCCTGCCTTTGATGGCACTATGCTGGTGTGAGATGAGAGTGTAAGGACTCAGTTTTCCTCTCAGGCTAAAGAGCTAAGCAGCCCTGTCTCCCCAAACTATCTTTGTGAGAGGCCACAGAACTGGGTCTAGGCACCTTGCTGGGACTGAGAGACCAGCTGGCCATGCCCTGCTGCCCATGGGCTGGCACTAGAATGGCAACTGGCCCCTCTCAGGCTCCTCTGGGTGCCCAGAGGGCAAAGGAGGGTAACATGTCCCAGCACATGGACATGTGTGGACCTTGGCCAGCTCTGCCTATAAAGAGCCACATTGGATATTTTAGCCTGGCAAAGCAGCCACAGATGACATGGGACCACAGGGGTGGCTATGTGCCAATAAAATTTTATTTACTAAACCAGGAGTGGGTGGCATCACCATCCTGGACTGAACATGGCCTGTCAAGACCATCCTCCCTGAAACTTCCTGTTAGAGCTCACAAATGTCACGAGGTTCCATCTCCCCAGATCTTGGAAATGGAATTTTAACTGCTAAAACTTGTCCCCCAGGGATGTTTTCTCCTCCTGAGTCTTGGGGCTGTGAGGAAGCAGCCCCACGTCATATACTGCTCACTGCACCCAGAGATACGAGGCTTGATTGGGGTACAGGACAGGGATGCAGCCAGCAGCCAGCCAAATCTTGCTTGGTGGGTGCTGGACCCTTCGTGGTTGCAGCCAGATCGATGGTGGTGCCCTCTGTTTTTCAGGTCCCCATCCTCATCCCATGTCACAGAGTGGTCTGCAGCGGTGGAGCCCTGGGCAACTACACAGGAGGACGATCCGTGAAGGAGTGGCTGCTGGCCCACGAGGCTGCCCAGGCAGGGAAGCCAGATTGCGGGGTGTCGAGTCAAGGCAGGACCTGGCTCGAGGCAGCTGCTGGCACCACTGGCTCCCAGGGTGCTGACCGAAACTGAGTGTGTGTATTTGAAGTGAACATTTGAGTGACACATAAATGTAATGGTGCACCCGAAGCAGGATGCGTGTGGCACCACTGTATTAAGAGCTGGATGTGTCCCGAGGGATGTGGCGCGTCTGCCCTTTCTTGTTTCCACACTTTACAGCAGAATGAGTTCAGACGGCCGGCCGGCCTGTGTGTCGTAGGATCTCCTGTCTAACGCAGGCATTGTTCCATTTTTAATGCCCGTTAAAACGGGAACAGGAGAGTGGGGAAGGCCTGGGGAGCCTGAGAGGCCCTGCCCAGGAAGGCAGAAGCATCTGGCACCCACAGGCAACAGCTGGCTGCCCCAGGACCCCACCCAGGCTGTCCCAGGTTGTCCACCCTGAATGGTGGGCTCCACCCAGCAGTCTCCCCTGTCCTTCCTGGGCGTTTGCCCCACTGAGGTGATGCCTGTGTGTTTCCTAGCATTCACATGAGTCTCCCTGAAGGAGGGGCCAGGCCAGAGAGGCTGGCACTCTGTAGAGGCTTTCTAACTTGCCTTCCCGATTGGGGAAGGTGCGGGGCAGGTCTGCATGCCTTCTGCACCATAGAAATTGACCTTGCTCCAAAGCAGATCGGAAGCACCGCTCCTGGGACGGGGTTTGGCTGGGCTGACACCTTCCTGGGAGAGCAGGCTTTCCCCCAGCCAGATCCCAGGCACTCTTCCTTTCTCTGGGCAGCATGTCGGTAGGGAACAGGCTTCTGCAGGCCCCAGAGCTGAGCCTGGAAGTCCAAGTTCACACAGTGGTGGTCAGCTCACACCAACAGCAGCAGTGGTGACTGTTTCCAGGCCTTCCATTGGCTCCATCTGACATTTGATCATGTCATTCTTTTAGCTTTAAAACCTAGTATGCCTGAAACACCGAGGGAGGCCGGTAGCTCAGGGTGTGGAGCAAGGAAGATGCAGCCGGCCATCCAGGGGACACTGTGTTCATCACAGGCTCTGTGACAGTGTGGACCCAGCAGGAAAGCTCAAGTGGTTTTCATGTGTCACCCGAGAAGGACACACAGCCCCCTGATGTGCATAGTGTGGCTGTGTTTGGCATTACATGTTACCTAACCACCAAGGAAAACAAACTCTGGCCCTTTCTCCCAATCCACCGTTTATTTTATCTTTGTCTTATATTAGTCAAATGGACTCTGGATGTGTTTCCTCAAACACAGTGAAGTGGCATGACTAGTACCGTTGTCCCGAGCTTGGTCATCCTCGTCGCTCTGAAGTGAGGCAAGCCACCATCTGAGGATGGGTCTGAGACACCTGGTTTCTCAGGACAGAGCCCTGGCAGCACCCTGAGCTGCACACACAGGAGCACGTCCTGTCTGGCCTCAAGTGTGTTCTGGCTCCTTCTCTGACCTGGTGTCACTGTGAAGGCAAAGGGGTCTGTGTCTATATTACGAGTCTGGGAAGACGTGTGGGGGAGGGCCAGGTGCCCTCTGCATTGGGCTCCGAAGCTCAGTTGTGCTGTGCACCTGGCTCCCATTGCCCTAGAGTCACCAGGAATTGCTGCCTTTGTCCTCTGCCCCAGTAGAGAAGGGTCCTGGCTCCCAAATGCAGCTCCACGTCGATGGCCTCATTGCATCCTGTGTGCTTGCGTTCCAACAGAGGGCGCTGTGGCTGCAGAGTGCTGTGGGACACCCCAGCCTTGCTGCTTTCTATGAGCTTGAACAGGCTGGCCCAATATGGCCCTGAAGGAGTCCTCCTGGGCTGGGAGCCCCCGAGTGCCCTACACACCTCCCATGCAACCTCCATATTTCCATGAGGGGCCAGGTTCTGAGAGGAGCTGGGGGCGGTGTGACCAGCCAGGGCTGAGCCCCCAGCATGTCAGCACCACCAAGGGGACCTGGCGGCCTCAGGCAACCTGGACCTGCAGACAGGCCTGCTTGGGCCACGCCCTGGAGCAGTGCAGAAGTCGTGTCTGTTCTGTCTCCCAGGGTCTCCTCCGCACTGTCTCATCAGGCTCCACAGATGCCCTGAGGTGGCCGTTGACAGAGCAGCGGGGCTCACGCCGCGTGGCCATGTACTGCTGCAAGGACAAGCTCTGCAGAGGCCGACATGAAACGCTGGCACGGGTTGCCTAGAGCCGCTCGGCTCAAGGTTATAGCGCAGCTTGTGCAAATAAAGAGGAAAAGGAAAGGCACAAAGAAATACAAAAATATTTTCCAAATAAAAAGAAATGTCGAAACAAGAAAGCTGTGTTCTTTGGCCTCCGCCCCAGGTCCCCTCACCTGCCAGGCCTCCCCGGCCAGCACTGTGGGGCTTTGAAAGCTGACACGGATTGTGGCGTGGCTGGCTGTGCTGCCTCACACGCCCCTGGAGGCCGGGTGCAAGACTGGGCACGCCTTGCTCCTGGGGCCACGTTTGCAAGTGTGAGAGCTTTTATCCCGTCTCCCGTCAGGGACACAAATGTCACACAGGCATCACCCACTTCACCACGTCCTGAGGAATGTCATGAAGTGACAGCGTAAGTCTGACTTCTTCACACCCGAAGACGGCAAACTAATTGTGCAAGGAAATCTGAAGGATTCTTACAAGAGGGATTGTGATGGGGGCTGTGATTTTGCAGTTCTAGAAGCGAGGGGTGGGCAGCAGGCGTTTGGGGGAAGTGGCAGGCTGGCCCTGTCGGTAACTGAACGGTACTTTTAACTCCCAACGCTCCTTGCCTGGCAGAGACGGCTTCCTGAACAACCCTGGCAGCTCAGCTGTGTGCCGGAGATCCAGATCATGTAGGTGACTCTCGTGTCTTCCAGGACACATCTCTCTCCTTGCTACTGCTCACCCCTGCCTGGTCACCCTGAATCCTGTGGTTCAAGGGGCCTAAAGAATGTCCAGTGTGGGTATGTTCACTTGAAAACATCTGGCTGTATTTCCTCAATGGTTTGTGAGCACCAGTTTTATCCCAGAGCTCACTTCCTGTGAAAGTGCAGACCAAGATCAAAGCCCACACACTGTTGGGAGTGCTCGGTGGCCTGTGAGAGGTGGGAACCCTGGGAGGTTGCGGGCGATCTGGGCAGGCTGCCTGGGGAGGTCCTTGCAACGAGGTAAACTTCTGCAAGCTCCATTGTAACCCAAGATCTGGTCTGCAAGGACCCGACAGCGCTGTCAGCCCCGCCTGCCTTCCTGCCTCCCGTCTTACCCACCTTGTCTGTCGTAACTGTGACCATGGTGGCAGTGCCAGCTTGGACCTCACCTCCATCGGGACGTGCAGGAAGTCACAGCTGAATCAATGTGAAAATTATTCACTTCCCCCCGGAGCTTCCTGAGATCCCGCTGCTGTTTGGGTTTCAGACAGCATGGGGGAGGACTCCGGAGTGACAGACAAATTGGCTTAATGTGGGACTCCAGGGGGCGGTTTTCCTCTGTGGGCTCCCCTAGAAGTCCAGTCGGGAACTGAGCCCTTCAGTCTCTGCTTCTGGGCCTCTGCCTGTCTTGTTTGCATCCTTTCTGGCTGCTCTGAGGCAGTGGGGTTGCAGAGGGTGGCTGGGGCCCTCAGGCAGGGGTTTTATATTTGGTTGGCCTCCCTCAGGCCATCCGGGATTTTCTTTCTCCTTCACCGGTGTTTGATTAAAAGTTCACATTCAAGAAGCTGAAGTTCACGTCAGTTTTACTTATCAGTTCGAAAAGCACAAACTGAAACAGGACTCTGCAGAAGGCCCCCGCCAACAGCGTCTCTCTGTCTATGTGAAGCAAGGGGGTGGTGGCCCTCGGAAGCCAGGGCCAGAGAAACTGCAGATCCTGATGTGTCTCCAGGTGACCAAGGGCGGCCGTCCAGAGTCCTTGGGACCCTGCGGCTCCAGCTGCTGACAGATGGAGAAGGTCTGGCCTCCATCACCCAGGGCGGCCCCGACAAGGGTCTGCGGTGGGGGTGGGGCCGAGGTGGATGAGAAGGTAGGAAGTGGACGCTGGGCAGAGGTGCAAATTGACAGCAGAGCCCGGCCTGACAGCACCTCTGATTGATGAAAGGACACTGCTAACAAGCCTTTAAAGTTTCTCATTAATGTTTTTTTCATTGAAAAAAAGCCACAAGGAAAAATTCCACATGGTTGGTAATTAAGATCGATTCTGTACAGTGTGGCATCAGGGTTGTTGGGAGCCCTTTTGAAAACAAAGCCAAACCCCTGTGAAGAATGTACTTTCAGGCTTCCATTTGCTGAGTGTCGGAAGTCCCACGCTGGGTGGGGGATGAGGTAAGTGAGGCCTGCTTTGTAGACCTCCGTGCCCTGAGGGTGCAGGACAGGGTCCCCAAATCTTGATACATTGGGGAGAACACAGCACGAGGGTATCCAAGAGGAGGCTGGGAGGATTGTGCTAGCTCTGAGTTGGTCCCACAGAAGGTGTCTGAGCATGAGGAGTGAGGGCTGCAGAGTTCTGTCTCCTCTCACCCCGGGTCTGGGTGGAGCTGGCAGCGGCCCCCATATGACACCACACCTCCCACACCGGAGCCCCTCTGCTCCGCGTCATTTCTCTTGGATCCGACACGCTAGCATATGTGGGCCTCCAGATTGATTTGTTGACTTAAATTAAGAAAAACCCAGCTGGAGAAAATATCAGTGTCCAACATGAGATATAGTGCAAAAAAGTGTTGCTTTTGCCTGTTTTGATTGCCATAGCTACAAGGAGAAGTGGATGCACATGTGTGACTCTCTTGGCAGGCGGCGTGGGAGCAGGTATGCAGCCTGCAGTTAAGTCCGGGCGGGCGGGCGGGAGGTTCTCCCTTGTGCAGACTTGGCCCTGGGGCCCCTGCCCTGAAGCCACCCCTCCCTGGCCTCTGTGGGAATCTCCTCCGGCCTGCCTCTGAGGGTCTTCAGAGGAGCTGAGACAGTCACCGTCCCCTCACTGCCCACTAGCAGACAAGGAGTGTTTGGTGCTTGGCCTGGCCCTGGGCTGGGAAGCTCCTCACAGGTCTCTACGGCTCTGATCTCTCCTCATGGGTGTTTCGGGGTTGGGGGAGCTACACAGGCCCCACAGGGAGCCATGTCCTGAGGGGGCCCTGCAGGTTTTCAGGTGGAAGCTGTTGCCTAAGTGTGCCGCCCTGTTACTGGACAAAACCTCCAGCCCAGCTGTGGGGATGCAGGCCCGGCCATCCACCAGAGCACACCCTAGGGTACGTGCCCCCTGGTCGTGCCCACTCTCCTGATGCCCAGGAAGGCTCGAATGTCCTACGATTCTGGACAGAATGGGCAGCGCCTTCGGCGCCAGCCTTCCTTGGCCCCCACCACATC
This sequence comes from Marmota monax, assembly GCF_021218885.2. Lineage (NCBI taxonomy): Eukaryota > Metazoa > Chordata > Mammalia > Rodentia > Sciuridae > Marmota > Marmota monax. Next base: position 6,373,125 of record NW_026692843.1, read on the forward strand.
AGCTATAAACCTGGAGGAGTTCTTCACCTGCAAGCCTCTCGTCTGAGTTGTGGCTGTGCTGCTGCCCTCCCGGGGACACTGCTCTGTAATGGGAGCCGTTGGTTGCCTGAGTCGGGGTTGAAGTGATTGGCGTGAGTCTGAGCATGTCAAAGCACCTGTGCCCTCAGCTCCACACTGTGTGAGTGATGGAGTGGCTTCTCTGTGGCTTGTGGGACGGTGCAAGTCCCAGCTTCCCTGCAGCACACAGTGGCTTTTTTAAGACCATGCGCATGTCACCCACAAGGAGCAAGCCCTGATGCCAGCCCTCTGCACTCACCACCCCACCAGCAGGTCCTCTGGGACCCTTCCTTTTCTGCACCCCGTGGCTTGCTGGATCAGGCTTGGTGGAGGCCTCACTCTGATGGTCACGGCTTTCAAGGTGCTTACCTGAGGTAAAAGGCACCTGGGAAGGGGAAGCAAAGGACTCTTCCTCTGAGGGCCACCCCAGGGACGAGCAGTAACTTTAGATGAGCACGAATAAGTCTCAGTCTCCCCTGCACGGTCCCGCTCACCCAGCAGGTAGGAGGGGTACTGTTCTGAGGTGCTGTCATCAGTGGAGATGGGGTTGGAGGTCATGCAGACCCTGCAGGGACAGCAGCCTGGAGTGGCCCAGGAACTGGAAAGAGGCTATTTTGCAGGTGTTCCTCAAACATTTCTCTACAAGGCCCTGGTCTGCCATTGTCCAGGGGGAGTCAGCCACCAGGTCCATGTGGTCAGTAGCCAGAGGCTTCCCAGCCACCCTGTCTGGGAGCCCAGGTCCCGTCTTGGCTCTGGGTTGGCTGATCACGTGAACATCTCTGGGCACCAGCTGCCCCTGCCTCCCATCAGATCCTCACACCCTACTGCCTCTTCTGCAGGGGCTGAGGGGAACTTGCACAGGTCCCTCCCCAAGGTGGGACTTGCACAGCAAGCATTTTCTCAGGTTCCCTGCAGCCACCTGACCCCTGGAAGGCAGTGGCCTCCAGACACACCAGGTCTTCATCCATAACTCAGAAGGACAGCAGCTACCACGCAGCCAAGGTTCAAGGAGCAAAGCAGCAGCCCTGGAAACTCTTCCCCTTTGGGCTCCTGTGGATGCCATGCTGGGGCAGGGGAGGGGCGAGTCAGAATGAAAGATGTCAGTTTTTCCCTCTGCCTTTGGGATCAGTGTTGGGGCAGAACAGGGGCCTCTGCCAGCCCTGGTACCCAGGCAGGGCAGTAGGCCCAGCTCAGCTTTGCAGGCTTCCACCCAGGCTGCGTAGCCCAGGTTTTAGGCTGGACTGAGCCACAGTAGCGGGTGGATTCAGTGTATCTGGGGACACACAATCACAAACCTTCCTGATTCAGCAATCTCATGCTTGTCTGGTCATCTCCCTGGCCAGGTCCAGAAACCAACCGAAGCCCAGTGTCTGTGAAGTGTCCCACCTCCTCAGAGTACAAGGACACAGCCACAGGTGGCTTGTCCAAGAGTAAGTTCACCATGTTCCAACAGGTGAAGACGGGAACCGTGAGGTTGAGCAGGGCTCAGGGCTGGTGGCCCACAGATGGGCTGGTCGTTTTCATTACCTCTGTGGTTTTATCTTGCTGTGCTCAGCTCTGGGCCAAAGCCCGTAGCAGGTTTACCCTGGTCCACGAGGGCATGTTCATTGGGACCTGACTGAGTTGGGGACCACTTTCCCGACTCCCTGAGAGCACGTGGCACTAGAAGGGCAGGGTCCTGCCACCTGGGGACCCAGGCAGGTCCTCAGTGTTCCTGTCTGTAAACTCGATGATGGAGCTTGCCTGCAGGAGGCTAGAACTGTCAGGAGATTTCCAAACATCTAAAACTCCAAGGCATGACAACCAATAAAGACAGTAATGATAACCAAGACATCTCTCCAAGGCGTGTGTGCAAAGCAGCATGACCAAGAATATCATCAGAGTTCTGTTTATTGTATAAAGAAATGGAATCCACCTAATTGCCCCTCAGCAAGGGACAGGGTGCATCTACCTGGAACATGCAGGGGTGCTGTGCACAAGCACTGGCTATTGTCACTCACGGGTGGGGCAAGGGGGCTGGTGCTGGAAATGGGCACCAGTGTGTGGTGTGTGTGCCTAACAAAGGGACAGGGAAGCGTGCACTGCTGAGGACATCTCTGGGCAAGAGGATGCCCACAGTTTTGCCTTCTCTGCTGAGTGAGCCAGGTATGTGTGTCACCTACTGTACTATGTGTGCTACTTAGGGAAGGAGGACACAATCTCAAATTTTTGCAAAGAAAACTCAAGTGAGAGAAAGGGGTGGCAGCTGTGGCCCCCAAACCCAGTGGACACTCAGCGGTCTCTTGCCCATATAGCCCCCAGGGCCATAAATTGCCCTGGTGTGAAGGATGTGGCTTTGGGCAGCCGATCGGATCTGGGCCACCAAGAAGGTTGTGTGTGCCTTGGGGGTTGCAATTCTGTTAGGATGTTATCACAAAGGATGCCTTTAGCCAGTGTCCAGACCACAGACAGAAAAGCCCCTGCCCAAGGAGTGAGCACTGCCTGGGGGTGGTGCAGCCAGCATCAGCAGAAGCTTCTGCTTCACAGGGTTTTGAAGATTTAAAATGACCTGAGTTGTGCAAAGGTAGTAGGTTCGTGGGGGCTGCAAAAACCCCTCAAGGAAGACTTACCTCCCTCTGCCACACCCAGGCACAGGGCCGTGGAGGGGTTGGACTTTGACCTGAGAGCCCTGAGCCCACACATCATGGTCCTATGTTCTTTGTCACATCTCTCCTCATGGTTGTGCCTGACTCCTCTGAGCAGCCGCTCAGGGCCTTGCAGGAAGCCATCTGGGGTGTGGACTTTCTCACCAGCATCAAGAGAGATGTATGAAAACACCCTCCTGCACTGGGCCTGGCTCCCACTGCCAAGGCTGCCCAGGGCCTGTGGAGCTGGGCACCGGCAGCCAGGCCCAGTGCAGGAGGGTATTTTCATACATCTCTCTTGCAGATTCTGCCTCCTCATGGCTCCTGCTCTGATCCTGCTGTTTCTGTTAAGATCTCGGAACGATGGCGTATGTTTGGCAGGGAACTCGAACCTCCCGCCCCAGCCTGATTCCCTTCCCCAGCTCCTTTCTGGAAGTGGCGGTGAGCAAGTGTTATGGTCACGTTCCCGGCGCTGTATGTGGCTGACTGCCGTGCCATGTTCTAGAAGCAACGCGGTCCCTCCCCCCAAGCTCTGCTGGGTGCAGGCAGGCCAAGGAGGTGACAAGGTCATGGGCAACCCAAAGGCTCATGGTGGCGAGGGCGCTTCTCCCTGGGCCCTCACCAGAGCTTGGCCCCAGACAGGGCCACCTCAAGAGCTGGGAGTGTGAGGAGAAGGATTCCCCTCTGGCACCAGTGCCACAAGGCCAGCAATACTGGAAACATGCTCCTGACCAGGGGAAGAGCAAGTTCACCTGGTATCGTCTGCCCCAAAGCCAGCAAGGATCCAGAAGACGAGAAAGCCCAGAGTTCGGGCAGCACAGCCAGGGACATGGGTGAGCTGCCTGATGAGCCTCCGAGGTGTTGGCTCTGATCTCCCTCCATGCTTGTCAGAAACATGACGCGCTCTCAGGTGTGACATCACCTCTGTGTCACAGCTCCGACTGCTGCTGTTTCTGTCCCCAGCCACACCTGGCCTTGGGCCACCCTGGCAGATCCTTCCTGATGTGGGCACACACAACTCTCCCCACAGGTGTCAGTGCAGAGCCTGGCAGCCCACAGGAGGTGGTGGCAACAGCCCAGACCCTGTGTCCAGCAGCTGGGATGTGGAGAAGCCATTAGGTCAAAGTCTATGATTTCATTGTCAAAACAATTCATAATTTTATGAGAAAATCATGTTATACGGAGTCACAGTAAGCCTTTTAGTAGCACTGAGAAAAGGTGTTGCGCCCAGCCTCTGCCAGATCTCTCCCTCTGCACGAGGAGCAGGAGACCCCAGCACTCCCCTGGCCACTGAACTCCACCACACCCAGCCATTTGCATTCTGCAGGTGCTGCAGAACCCAAGCACCTGGGCAGGTTTGGGAAGCCCAGGCCTTTCTTGGTGGACAGCTCAGGTGGACACCCTATGCAAGTGTGCATCCTCTGACTGCAGGCCCTGTGTGACCCAGTTCCCAAACACACAAACATCTGGACCTCAATATGACTTACTATGAAAGGTCCGGCAGCAGTCTTGGCATTGAACTTGAATGTGATGTCATTGAGAAAGCCACACAGGGCCCTCAGCTCAGCCGAGGGAGCAAGGCTGTCTGCTCCCACTCGGTCTGCAGCCCAGGCTTCGTGCCAAGCTGGGAACACTCATTTATTTAATGCTGCCGCCTCTTTGAGATGCAGAGTGACACGTCTAGATGTCACAACACCAAGAGGTATGTCACTGCTGTACTTCTCCACGCCAACATCCGACTCCTGTGCTAGCAAGCAATGGGACAGGTACTCTGTGCTTTCCAGCAAGTTGGCCTCAGACGTAGATGAACAGATTTTTCACGAGGAAAGGACGGGAGCTTGTGTGCGGGCCGAGCCCACTGGGTTCTCTAAGTTTCTGGCCTTGAGTTGCCTCCCCTGCTTGCCCCCAGCTTGGACCCCTCAGGCAGGATCTGAACTCTCTGGCTTCAGTGGAGACATTAGGGCCTCTGCGTCTCGGTAGTCAGGGCGACAGGGCCATGCTGGGCAAAGGTCCCAACTTGCTGCCTGTTGGAGGAAGAGGCAGAGGTGCTCAGTGGTGGGATCTAGCTCCTCGGTGTCACGGGCCATGTCCTGCATGGGACGTACAGCCTCCCCCTTGCCTCTGCTGTGGACTGAACAGGGCCCCAGAGAAACATCCATGTCCAGATCCACAGAACCTGTGAAGCAGTCTCAGGACGACCCCTGCTGCACTCCAAAAGGAACCCTGTGAAGACAGAGGCAGGGACTGGAGTGGCGCAGCCTCAGGTCCCAGGGTGTGGGGGGCCCTGGGAGCTGGAAGACAAGGAAGCGTCTCCCAGGCCTGCAGAGGAAGCACAGCCCTGCTGACACCTCGACTTCAGACTTCCTGCCCCACAGGAGGAACCCTCTGCTGCTGCCACCTCTGCACTCTGGGACTGTCACCAAGCTCTCGTCGGCCACTGCCAGGCCACAGCGAGTCCCCACGGGCTGCACTCAGGTGGCCATGGCCTAGAAGTCAGATTTCAAGCCTAAAGGACTTGAACCCCCACCTTTGGACCGTGGGCCCTGGATACTGCAGACAGCCCCCAGCTCTGGCCTCCTTCAGCGTCCCGTGGAAGAAGGGTCTTTCTATTTCCAGGGGAACCCAGGGAGGAGCCGTCTGGGTAGGCACCCCTGTGGCCATCGCTCAGGAGCCAAGGCCATCCTGAAGGGTGGGGAGTCCCTGCTCCTGTCCTCTGGGTTGACAGCTCCTGGCAGTGGAGGCCTGTAAGGCTTGGCATACAGGAGCAGGTGACTGAGCCTTGACACAGGGCGCTGAGCGGGAGCACAGGGAGGCAGTGGGAGGCGTGACCGCAGACCGTGATGGGAAGAGCTGTGGAACATCCACAGACATGGGTGTCAGCTCAGGGTGGGAAGTCACAGTAGGGACTCGTGGAGGGGAGAACTAGAAAACCAGGAGGGGCTTCCTGGAGGAGGTGGGGATGGAGCTACGCCCACCAGAGCCAGCAGGTAAGAGGCTGTTACAAGTGAATAAACAGAGGGAGCATGGGTGGCTGGGCCCTGTAAGAGGCCACCAGGGACCAGGTAGCAAGCGGGCAGGAAGAGGGCACACCTCCTGCTGTGAAGAACGGGCATGTGGAACCTGTCTGTGGTGACATCTCCCCAGAGGGAGCACGTGGCTGTGCCCAGCCCTATGTTCTCTGGACAGTTGCTCCAACCTCATCTCACGGGAGCCTTCTAGGCCGCGCTGCCTGCGTCCACTTCTGGCTCACTGCCTGGGGCGGGGCTCTTTCTTGCTGGCCCCTTTGTTCATGCAGCCTTTGGGGGAACTGCCACCATCCTGGCAGTGGAGACAGACTGGGAGGGGGCAGCCCTGAGGTGAGCACGCTCACCTAGCCCTCCTGGCTGGGCACCCTGCAGCAGTGTCCCCTCCCCTGGGGACCCTGGAGAGCAGGAGTCAGGCAGGTGCAGCAGCGGGCAGTGCAGGCCTGAGCCCTGCTCAGGGGAAGTGCTCCTCCTCCTCTCCCGTCCTTGTGTTTTACATAATTAGGTAAGTCACTTAATGTCGTGTGTCTTGTTAGAGAAGCTACTAATCCTTAGAGCTAACAGAACTAACTAATTAGTGTAGAACACTTTGAAAATATAAGAAATTCAGATGTGGAGTCTAATTGCCCAGTCCTGCTGGTATTCACACTTGCACCACATCCCTAATAAAGCCGCAGGCCTGGCTGCGTCAAGGAGACGTGGGTGGTGGGAGGCAGTGGCATATATCAGAGGGCTGTCCTGAAGCCCCAGGGCTGCTGACACAGGGCCAGGAGAAGGGAACTATTTGAAGGCCCAGGTATCCCTACACAGGACCTAGAGGCAGGGGCGCCCTGAGGCCCGGGGCAGAGGGGCAGAGGGGCAGAGGCTCTGAGCATGGTGGAGCACAGGGAGGGGCTCCAGACTGTGAGGGCATCAGCACCCAGTGACCAGTCATGGCAGGGGAAGGCGGGGCAAGAGCCAGCCCTGGACAAGCTTCAGGCACTGAGTGACAGGCTGCAGCTCTGTGAACCAGTTCGGGCCTCAACTGTCTCCTCTGACTTGGAGCAACCAGAGCCCGGTGTTTCCCAGGGAGCAAAGATGGATGTCAAGACAGGCGGCGGGGCTGGCAGATGGTGATCTCTCTTTAAAGGATAAAGTGCAGAACTTCTCGGCTGGTAAACTGCTCAGCAGAGACACCCCGCCCAGCACTCAGACGTCACTTGCCCAGCTCCAGGGACACGTGGGCCACCTGTGGGTATAGCTCTTCCTGATACTGTTGGAGGGAAGACGGCCAATGCATGTTCTTCAGGGTGTTGCTTCCTCAGGATGTATGGAGCTGTCAGCAAACCATTAATCTCTCTTTAAACCATGGTGACAATATTTACATTTAAGATCAAGATGATGATTATGTGAAGAACTCCCGGGGAAGCTCTTCTCACAACTGGAAACACAGCAGCCAGTTAGCAAGGCCACCTCCTGGGCAGAAATCACTGCAGGCCAGAGCAGAGACCAGGAGAGCTTTGACAGAGGCAGGTCAGTTACTTCCAGAGGACACACCCAGGCTTCAGGGAGATGAGGGCAGAGTCACGTGCTTGGTGGCTGAGCACCCTGACCCAACCCTGCAGGGATGGGATCCAGACAAGCCATGCATAAAAAGACACTTGGGAGGAGAGTTACTTTTAATTTATGAAGAACAAGTCGGTGCCCAAATAATCCAGAGAAGGACCAGGTCTCCAGCGTCCTGGGGATGTCCTGAAAGTCCCTCACCCCAACCGTGACCACCTGGGAACTGTCCGGCACGGGGCCTCCTCCTGATACTTTTAATTTCAGTGCTAGTAATCTTCAAGCTGCTGCCGTGCCCGGGTGGTCTGCCCAGGCCTCGGGTCAGTGGGTTCCTCTTGCAGCTGGCCCCTGGGTCTGAACAGTCGGGCTGCTTCCGTGGTGGGCCCTGCATGTGTGCCATGGCTCCCTCCCTGGCTTCTCCAAGAGCTCAAGCAGCAGGTAATGCCACTGCAAAACTGTCAGGCACCTCCGTGTCCCGTCAGGTGCTGTGTCCCAATGGGCAGGCAAGTGTTTGCCCAGAATTGCTTGGCTCATAGAGCCTTGGCGTGACCCACAGGTTCTGCTCAGAGCCTGAGCTGACCCCAGTGGTAAGGACTCACCTGTCTGACCGTCCTTGTCACCCACAAATGCCTGTGTGCACTTAGAACTTACTCAGGTCACATGAGCCGGGAAGTTAGAGAGCATCCGAAATACCAAACGGGAGGCCTGGTCTAGGCGGCTGGGGACTCTGCATGGCACCCACTGTCTTCCCATGGTGGTGGAGACGTGCCTCCCCCAGCCGGCCACTCCTCTCCTGAGCACAGTTCACTGGGAAGGCTTTGCTGTGTGACCGCAGCACGGCCCTTAGTGACAGCAAAGACCATAATCAGGCCACAGCCACTGGGGAGAAAGGAAGTGTGTCCACGTGATGAAATGCCACACAGCAGTGAAAGGACCCCCACAGCCATGGTGTGACAGGAAGGAACTGGCCCACGGAAGATGAGAGCTGCAGGAGACAGTGTGGGATGTGAGGCTCAGGTGAGCGCACACAGGACAGGCACGCGTGTGGCGAGACCTTCCAGAAGGCAGGGAGCCTCCGGCAGGGGCGGAGATGGGTGCAGAGGGTGTGTGTAGGCCGGCCAGCAGGAGTGCTGGGAGTTGAGCAGCCTCTTGACGTTATGGCACTACATATGCATTGCACATATTTGCTCTTTAGTATCAAATATTTCACAATTTGAAAACCCTTGAGCAGGTCCTTGAGGCCATCCTTGAGGACAGCCACATGCCTGCTGCTAGTCAGATTCCTGGAGCGGCCGGCAACTCCAGGGGAGGTTCTCATTGATCCCCTGGAGCTACTTCTGTGTGAGGAACTTTTCCCTCCTGGCTCAGCAGTCTGGGGAGTACACTGCAAGCCCTCCAGCTGGCCTGGATCCAGTCCCCACCAGTGTCTGGGGCGTCGCCTTCACAGGCCCCAGGAGCCACCACAGGCACAGTCCAGCCACCCAATTCACTGGCTACTCCAGGACATCTGCTCCCCTCTTTAGGTCCAGGCATGTCCTCAACTGGCAAGGACAAGTTCAGCCCTAGCACACAAAGGCTGTGGCTTTGGGATCCCCTGTCCGCAGGGTTTGGGGGACACTCCTTGCAGACCTGAAGGGGGAGACGTGATGTGACACAGCTGGATAGAAGTGTCAAATGCTCCCAGGCTCAGTGCAGGGACCCCATGCAGAGGGCAAAGGCTGTGAGGTGCCACTTGCCAATGACCCAAGGAGACCTTGTGGCAGGATTTCCAGAGACAGCCCACAGAAGAATGGGATGGGGGGTCACCACTTCTTGGGATGAGCTCAGGGCCAGTGCACATGGCCAGAGTCCCACCTTAAAAGGGGCTGGCAAGTGACGGTAATTGAGACCTGTATTTACTAGACATCTCAAAAATAAGGTAACCCAGTCCCTCCAGGGAGAGAAACTGTCAGTATCTGTGGTCGATGTAAGAAGTTATGTTTTGGGAGCAAAACTAAAATTTTGAGTCTCTGTACCTGGTGCTCTATAGCTTCTATACCAGTCCTAACACTGGTAGTGACATTAACAAATGTGTGTTTTAAGACATCTGTAATGAAATGAGTCGGCATTTGGAAGATCTGTTCACAGGAGACTGGGGCTTGGGATTGAAAAATCTAAAACTCCCACTTGGGCAAAGGCCCTCTGAGTGCAGAGGGGAGCCCGGGAGCCCATGGAGGGAAGTTCCTTGTAAGTGCAGGTTCCAGGCGGCAGCTGACCTTAAGGTTTACTGTTTGGATTGGGTGTGGGGCCCAAGGAGGATAGCCACAATTTCTGAAGGGTCTACGTGTCCAGTGAGGCCGGATCCTCCCGACATCAGAATAAACCAAAAGAGTAAACCACAGGGGACTGAGTGGAGTAATGCCACTCGTGATGCTTTCTTTTTCTTTTTCTTTTTTTTTTTGCGTTAGAAAATATAGTCTTTACTAAATATTTTGGATTTGTTAGTGGCCATATACTTTTAGACAAATGGCATTTTTGAAATCTCTCTCATTTTTTAGTAAAACTATCAATACATATCACCCGAGTATCATTATTGGGTAACTGCGATCATTTTTTAACATAAAGGTGAAATGATGCTTAAGGAATTTCATTCAGAAGTCACACCCAAGGAGTTGGTGTTCGGTGAGGCACAGGAGCTTGTTTTCAACAGAAAAAAAATACAGGCACACATTCCTCTTGTGTCACACCCCGGGCCAGGCCGCAGAATCCGAGGGTAGCAGCCGAGCCCGCATTGTTATTAAGCTGCATTATTTTGATAAGTCGGAAATGGACAATTTCCAAACCACCTTCTTTTTTTTTAATAAAAATCAAAACACCACCAACCCAACAACAAAAAAAGGTGATTAACAATAACAACAAAAAAGGTGGAATTGCAGCTTTCAGCCCTTTTATCCTGATGTTCTCTGAGCTGGTGGGAGAAACTGGCAGCTGTTGGCCGGTGAGTCTGTTTCATAAGTGGTTTTTAACCAGGCCCCCTTAAAATGTGTTATTGTTAGAAAATAAACCAAGAAACGAGGGATCGCAGTTTAGTACTAGGAAGTTAATTCTGGAGACCTGTCACCTCTAGGCAGTCACGTGGCTATTGATCTTCAATACCGTGAGGTGGCGTGCCACCCTAAGCGTGGGGTCGGCGGATTCCAGACAGTTTCTCCCTTATCAGTGCAGTCCCCGAGAGCTTGAGCATTAAGACAACAAATGTCCACAGTTAACGGCGTGTCACATGGCAGCTGGGCGGACGTGCCAATTTTCTAATGAAGTTGGGTTGTTGGCAAACACACCAGTCATCATATACTGAAGGAGGGCTTCTTTTGTGTATTTCCAACACTCTTGAGTGCTTGAAAGATACCAGTTACGTCCTTGTCTGCAGGCCAGGCACCAGGGAGAGACATCCATTCACTGCCAAGACAGAGGCAAGCAAACGCAGAGTTAAAAGCAAACGGGGCTGGTTGCGGAGGAGATGTCAAGTACTTTTTCCAGTTGTGTTCCGTGGAGGAAATTTTCGGAATAAACGCGAAGGCTCCAGAGCCCTCACTTCTCCAGCAAGAGGCAGCAACGTGGTCATCCCTCACTCCAATTTAGCTTGCTCCTGGGTGGAAAAGTTGGTGCCGTTTTTCTTCATATTGAAGGAGGAGAAACAGTGTCTTTGGAGTCTAGATGGGTACACGGCTGGACTCCTGCCCAGCGGCCATGATTCGTATCCTGGCCAGTCACTGAGACACTCGAGAGCCTCAAATGACCTGACCGCATTCTACTCAGCCACCCCTATCTGCTTCCCCCACTCCCAACCAATAATAAATTATGGCTGCCATCTTGTATTGATTATTGAAAATGGTACATCCATGGGAATAAAATGTCGTTGCTTTAAATATCAACATCACAAAGGATTTAAAAGTTGCTCCCCCAACTTTGGTTATTGTTTGTTTCCAGAAATGTATGTGATAAGATCTTTTAAGCAATGGAAAGGTGGAGTGGAGTGGGCAGAATTATTAAACAATGAAAACAAAAATCAATCCACAGTGTGGCCTAGCCAGACGAGCATTTCTCAGCTCAGGTAAGTAATTGAAAGTCAGACACACGTCTCACACTGGACTTTTTACAGGAATGGTGAAATTTATAATGAAATTCAACAAGGAAACTGGAAAAACAGCCAAATTGGTGCAGCAAAGTGGTTAATAGGATCATTAGCCTTCTCGCTGTATTTTTTTGGACATTGTGTGCCTGTACCGTGGTACTCGAGAGCAGATTGCAGGAACAGGCTGACAGTTAGTAGCTAACTCAGCAGTGCCGGGTACAAACTGCCATCTTCCTGTGGATTTACAGCTGCCACTTCTGCTACTTCAATTAGTTCTATAGCACACAGATGTTGCTTAAATGTTGCTGCTAATGATACTGCAATAAGCGTAAGATTCATGCCATATTTTGAGGCACGTAAATTTCTCAAGTGGCACAATTAAAGTGGAAATATTAGGTGGTGAGAACTTGGCAGTCTCTCCAGCTTGGAAGGCGCACCCGCTAGGCAATAATGGGTCAAAAATTCATTCAAGTTTTACTGCTGTTCCGAGTTTTAAAAGACTTTTCACAGTTGAATGCAAAGTAGTAAAAGCCAGGGTATTAGGAAATGAGGATGCAGTTCTGTTATTCAGACATGACTTTTAATTTCAAATTGAAATCACATGCTCACTTCTCTGGATATGACCAAAGGGAAAAGGTACAGTCTGAAGAGATTTTGTCTTTGAGGGTAAAAAGTCCTGCGTGGAAATGGATTTGTTGCTAGGCCAGCATCAGAATCAGCACTGCCTGTGACTTTGGGAAGGTGGTGGCCACTGCAAAGCCAGAGGAGCAGCACCCATCACGGCAGAAGCCAGGCCCTTTAGCAGCACTGGCCACCCACACTCTCAGGGTCCAGGACATGGACATGGACACACACATGAGGACACACTCAGGCTCCTGCTCCCATACGTGCACACGTGTGCACATACACTCCCCCTACGCACGTGCACATGCATACCAACATGCAGTCTCAGCCTGTCCCACAGACATGTGAATGTGCACACGTGTACACACATCCCTCCTGCACATGCCCATGTGCACAGAGCAGCTGTCCCTCTTCTGTGTGCACACACATGCACACAGGCACGTGTTCAGTCTCTGCCTCCGACACAGGTGGAAAGAAAAAGTCAAGTGGGACTTCTGGGACCCTCCACTAGAATTTCTCTCTCATTTGTCATCCCAGGCACAGTCTCCTGCCTGTCACCAAATTTTCTTTTCAGTGAAAAATCTGTCCTTCAGAGAAGAGCATCTCCCTGACTGGTTGTCAAATGTGCTTTTGATTTCCATCCATGCGGACTTAAAAGGCCAGCTGTTTGGACAAGACCAGTACCACCAGGCCTCTCCACTTCCTGACTCTCCGACTGCAGGATGATGCCCCACCCCACCCTTAACTTACTGCTTGGAACTGTCAAGCAAGGGACACTGTTACACTTGATCAGAACCACGGACCTCTGCCCGCCAGTTAGAATTCAAGACCATGAGCCCAAGTTCTGCGTGTGCAGCTCTGCTGGGGCTGGGACAGGGAGTCCAGGCTGGGTCCCCTAGTGTGGTTCTTCTTAGGTCACCCTGCACCTGTGGCAGAGGCTGTGTGCAAGAGACGTTTGAGCCAGGTGTTTCCTTGAAGACATCTCCAAAAGTTATCGTCCCCTTAAATGGTGCAGACCACTCAGCAGGTACTTTCCCTAGGCAAACTCAGGGCCCTGACTTGATGGGCAGTAAGTTCCTCCCCACCTTCCCTGTCCCTCTGCCCTCCTCCCCACCTGGCTCGCTCCCTCCTCTTCATCCTTTCTTCCCATCCTGTTCTTTCCTCCGCCCCCTGCCCTCGTTCTGTCCCTATACTGCTTGGATTATTTACAGCAGATCTTACAGATGTCAGTATTGTCTTGTTCTGAAGCAAAGGACAATGAGTTCCCGCTGACCTCGGCGCGGTGGATCTCGCTGGAGCACAATATGTATTTTATACCGGCGGCGAGAAGCCTGCAAGTAATTGAGAGGGAGAGAAATGTCACTGTAGCATTTCTGTTGACAATGCACTCCGCGAGGAGGGAAGCCCAGGGCCTGGCGGCGATGGGAGCACCACAGCTGTGCTGGGCACCAGGAATGTGTCCTTTAGAAAGGAGGAGGCAGCGGAAACGAATCCGCTCACGTTTTCCAACTAATGAAACATTCCCAGGACCCCAGGGCCACGGGAGAAGCCTCAGGTTTGCACGGCTGTGTGTGGACGGAGCCGCTGCTCCCTCGGCCTCGTTCCCGATCTCTTTATTGTCTTCCATAATGCTTAATGTGCTGCCTGTATATGTTGTCCTTGCACTATATTTTGATGTGCTATCGTATATTTTACTTATCTCTGGCTTTCTAAAAAGGCAAGCTCGCAACCACACTGTGAATAATTATCTGCTGCCATCAATCAAGTGTGTGCGTGGCGGGTTCCTTGTGGGATGGCCTGGACTGTAGGCATGACATATGTAATGCGTGCTTTCGGGGACTGTTTCGTCCTTTGCTCTGGGGTCTGTTAAGGACTGGTCCAACCCGACTCTGAAGAGCAGTGTTCCCTCAGGAGCAGCGACAGCATCAGAGGCACCTTCCCTCGACACAGGGCCACCTGTCATTCTCAAACCTTTCTTTGGGTTTACAGGTGAAGATGGACCAGCTAGCTCCATTATAACATGATGGACATTATAAGGGCAGGCTGGGGTAAGTTCACACTCACTCCATCAGGGTCAGAGCGAGCACAGGGGCCCCAGGGGCCGTCCCAGCATGACGCTGCACACCACCTGGGATCTGGTCTTACAGATTCGAGGGTCTCGGCAGGGGGTGCCAGGCCTTTTCTGACCACCAAAGCCAAATCCCAAACAGCCCTTCCCTGAGAAGGTGGATGTCAGTGGAAGACTGCAGAAATGGCCAGGCCAGGGCCAGCCTCCAGGCCAGTGTGTCCCCACCACAACTGCGGCTCCTGGAGGCCTTGTCTCACCTGCTGCCTGACAGCCCATGTGCTTGAGGTTGTGTGACACAATGGCCTTTGGGGCCCTGTGTTTTCAGTGAATGATTTAAAGATGGATGGACCCTCTTCTTAGTGGGTCTGCCTGGCCTCAGTCCTCAGGTAGCTACTAGGCAGCTCCCTGGGTGGCATCGGGGGGATGGCAGATCCCGGGGTGTGGGGCTTCTCTGAGAAGTGCCCTTGGCTTGGCCCAGCTGCCTGTGGTTGGTCTGTGCATGTCTGTCTGTCTGTGTGTCTTTGTGCTCTTGTAAACACGGTGGTGGTGCTTCCAAGTTCAGGTGGCGGGGAGGTAGAGGTCAAGCAGGGGCAGAATGACAAAGACATCCCCTCCCCTGGTAGCAGGTATTTAGCAGATGGGAAATATCAGCAGATGGGAAATCAGCAGATACAGTTAGATCAAGATGCAAATTTAAAAGCCGCCAACCCCCAGCACTAAATATTTACACTGAGCATCCTGGTCCGTCAGCTGGCTTCTGTTTGGATGAGTCCTTGCAACCGCTCTTTCTTCAAAGTCATGTGAAAACTGAGGAGAGAAAATTTGACACTTAAGTCATTATCAACTAAATTTCAGCATGAAAATAAAATCCCCAAATTTCTTTTGATTTTTGGACTTGTGTCCTGAAAGAATTACCATACATCCTTTTTTGAGTAACTTATCACTATAAATTAGAAAGCATTCCAAATGGAAAAAAGTTCCTTTTCTCTCCTCAGTAGATGATATTGAAGCTCTGTTGTTGAGCAGTGGTTTCAACATGCAATTCCAATCCCTTTATTATAGTTTTCAATACAAAAAAAAAATTACTGAATAATGAAAATCACACCTGAGCCCCAGCAAACCACCTTCTTGGTGGATCACAGGAGCCTGCACCCACCATGTCATCTTCAAGGACAGATTCTCCCTCCACATTAACATCATAGCTGCCACCTCACACCTGTATGGAATGTCCCCAGCCCTGATTCCTCCAGAGGCCTGGGAGGAGACTTCCATCTTAACAGTGGGGAAACTCAAGTCGGAGCTTAAAACTCGGCCCACAGGTTGCAAGAATGTGGGGAGGGGTTTCCACCGAGGCTCTTGACCACAGGTCTCTTGAGCGTGCAGCCATGTCTCAGGTATGGAGATGGAAACTAACAAAGGACCCTCAGTCTACACAGTCCCACCAGAGTTCATTTACTCCAACACGCCCTGAGGGCCAGCATGGATCCAGCTCTGGGCTGCGCTCAGGACATGCGGATGAGCCAAGGCCGGCCTCCAGTGGGACGGTGAACAGGAAGAGGGAATTCAAGTCCCAGTGGTGCTGTGGAGGCAGGCATGGGTCACAGGGCTTGGCCCTCGGGTAGTTGTCTGTGGTCTGTTGCCCGCGAGTCTAAGGACGGGATCCAGGTCTGGAAGAAGTCTGCAGCGCAGGTGACAGGAAACCTGCATTTCTCCGAGGCCACCCTCAGCCCAGTGAGTGCCCTACCTGCCCTCCTAGGACTTGATCTGCCCCTGTGGACTTGGCCACCTCCATTCAAACCAAGAGACTTGACGCCCTCAATAAAGCTGCCCCTGTGACCTTTTCTCCCAAAACTGGATGAGAGCGTGGAGCTCGCTGACGTCCGTCACACAGAAGGACCCTGCTCAGAGTGTGCGGAGTCAGCCACGTGCAGGCCCTGATTCCGCTTGCTCTGATATTTATATGAGAGTGTGGTTGCCTTGGCAACTGCAGGGTGGGTTGCCTCGGTGTCCACATCAGGCAGCCTCATCAAGAGCCCAAGCCGGGGGGTGTCGGAAGGCCAGGCTAACCTGGTCTGGAGACAGCAAAGTCCCTTATCCCTTCTCCAGCTTGCAAGGGCCTCAGTGGGCTCAGCAGCAGCCACATTCCTCCACCCACCTGCATTGCATCTGGGTGTCCCCTCCATGCCACCCTGCCAGTCCAAGTTGTGGCCCCTTCCATGGGACTGCTGGCTCTGTACTCAGCCCTGCCAGACTCCAGGCTCCTTAGAAGCAGGGCCATGTTACCCATGGTCTCCAGCCACTGGGAAGCACCTCACATGCACAGAAGGCCCTTGATAGGCATCTGCCAAGGATCCCATCAGATGTGACTGTTTCTCTCAGTCACCTTCAAAATCCTGCTTTATGTCCAGTATGCAGTATGCCTTGGTTTCAACAAATTTCTAAATTTAATTCTTGAAAAAATTTATCTATTTTCTTATTGTAATTAAAATTTATAACCTAAATATCTAGTGAGAGGGAAACTTTTGGGGTGACTACTGCATCAGAGGGCAGACACTGAGGGCTGGAGGTACCCAGGGCCCCTGGCTGCACCTCGTCAACTCTGAGCCTCCTTCCCATCGCCTTCATTCAGGTGAAGCCTTCTCAGTAGGTACATTTAAGTCACATCTGCTTAAATTTGGATAAAGCAGATTAGAAGTATTATTTAATAACCCTGATGCCAAACCCTGACAGAAATTGAAAAAAAAATAGTGTAAATCAAAGATGCAAAAATATTAGCAAAGAAAGGCAAATCAAGCAACAAACAAGCGGGTTGATCCCAGGAATGTAAGGTTGGTTCAGCTTTTGCAAATCAATATGAATTATAGAATAGAGAAGGAAAATCATGTGACTACCTCAAAAGATCTGGAATGTACTTGATAAAATTCAACATTCTAACTGGGAACAGAGAGTACCTCGCTGGGTCTGACCAAAGGCATGTATGGAAGCCCTCAGCAATGCCACACTGAAGTGCTCTCCCTGGGAGGGGCAGCAGCATCTCTGTGCTCCTCACCTTTGCTGAACATGAACCTGATGTGCTGGCCTGAGCAATGGAGCAAGCAAATAAACCTCAGAAAGTTGGGAAATGAAGGAGTGGAACTATTCCTGTTTGCAGATGACTTCATTGTTTACAAAGATGATTTGAATCAACAAGAAAAAAACTACAGACCCAATAACATGAATTTAGCAAAGTTGCAGGATATAAGATCAATATTCAAAACCCAATGGCATTCATGGATACTATCAGCAAACAATGGGAAGGAGTGGGAAATGTTAAAGCAGTACTACTTAGTGTCCAAATGCAAAATGCTAAGGAAGAGACTTAAGGAGTGATGTTTGAGATCTCTATCCTGCACTGCCAGGTGTATCTTAGAAATCAAAACCTCAGTGAACAAAGACATACCACATTCTTGTCTTGGAAGACCGACAGTGTTGAGATGTCAGTTCCAGAAGTGGACCTAAATTTTCCAAGTGTTCCCGTCACAGCCCCAGCAGGCTTTTTGTAGAAATTGACAAGATTCAAACATTTTATATGAAGGTGCGTAAAAACTTTCAACCTTGGAAAATAACAAAACTGAACACATTTGGCAGCTGTATTCACAGTACCCAAAGAAACAACCCAAATGGCACACAACAGAATAACGAATGAACCACTTGTGGTCTATTCATACCTTCATATACTTGGCAACTCCAAGAATGAGCCACCTGTGAACCAACAACACAGGTGAGTCTCACCGACGTTCCGCGGGGCACAAAGAGCCCAGTGTGAAGTACAACTTCCCTTTCACTCAGTCATGGGATGTCCTGGGGCCACAAGCCTGAGCCACAGTAAGAAAAACTTTCATAGGATGATAACCTTAGATGGAGTGGAAAAATAAAGTAGGAAGGAGTGCCACGGAGCTTCCTGGAAAGCCCTCCGATCAGCGTGCAGGTTCAGTGAGCTCTTCTATTGCCAGTCACGTTCAGTTAATATCTGTGCGTTTCACAGTATGTACACTGTACCTCAAAGGAGGTGGGAATGCTCGTGGGGCAGGAAGCCCAGGGAGGAGGATGGCAAGGAGGTGGTGTTGACGCCACGGCAGGCATGGGGGCTCCCTGTGCATTCTGTCTCCTTGAAATTCTCCATGACAAGAGTACATAAAGAAGAAGAAATACCACGTGAGACACTTCAGCAAGGTGTTGTTTAAGTTCAAAACTTGAAACAATGCATTCTGCAAAAATGTTCTCATCTAATTTTCAAAGTGCCTGTTTCATATCTGATGAGCTGAGCTGAGTGTCACTGTCCTGAGCTTTGGTCCCTTGGGGCTGTCCCTCAGCTGGTGAATGGCAAAGCTGCCCACTTCCTTCCTGAGAAATCTCTGAACTGAGATGGTATCTGGCAGTGACTTGGGGATAATTGAGCTGCTTTCTTAGCATCCATTGTTACTTGACATCTCTCTCCAAGGCCACAGCCATGTCTTCCCAGCATTGCTAAGTGGTGTGGCCAATGGCCACTAACTAAAAGGCAATAAGATATGAGCAGATACAAACAGCTTCCAGAGTCCTCCAGGTCGTCCTAAGGACAGAGGTGGAAGGTCAGAGGATGATGCTGATGAATAAAATCAGATTAAAAGTAAATGCATCTTCCAGGCACCCACCACCCCAAGTAAATAATCAGGCAAGAACATGGGGGTTGCAGGCAGCAGGAAATGCACCCTAGTGATGCTGTTACTGCTGCCCTTGTAGATTTGGAGAACTTGAGAATCATGTTCGTCCCCACCCATTAAAGCCCCGTGCCCTCTCCTGTGGGCATGTGAACTGTGCCCACCTTGGGAGCATTCCCTCCTTGGAGGGTGCTGCAGGTATGACAAGGGAAGCCCCAGAGCCTGACACCCCATGACCTCCGTACCCAGTCTCTGCTAAGCTGGCTCCTATTAAGTAGTTTCAAGTCTTCCTCTTTCTGTGTAATCAGTGAATTTAAGTAGGCATCATATCTTCTTTTTTGTAACCTCAGGAAAGATTCTCAGGGTTTTCAATAACAGTGCAACCTGCCATTACCCCAAATCAATTTACCCTTTGTCTTTTGGACTATTTTGCACAGAGAGCTATGCTAATTGAACCCTAATATTGCTGCAGTTCAGTAGGTTAAAGGCATCCTGACAGGTTGGCATTAATAGTTAGGATGATATTTTGGAATTGCTGACAAATAATGTTCACATCCAACGGGCCCAGCAGAAGGGGGAGAGGCATTTACCAAACCATGGTGTTCCACTCTCCAAATGAGTCAACCAGTGTTAAGTTGTGTGCTTTGTACATTAAATAAGCATCTCCCAAAATCAATTCATGGAAGGGAAAAAAGGAACTGTGAGGAGCAAATAGGAACTGGCTCTGGCTAGGGTTGGACTGCCAGCCCGCCTCACCTGCCACCTGAGGGAGTAGCCATGGCCTGGCTTCAGACACAGACCAGGTACCCACACGGGTCTCGCCTCAGTTGATACAGCCTCCTGGGATTGTGTCATTGACTTTTCTGTCCCCAGTGTGCACAATGACCAAGGACGAACAGGCCAGGAAGGACAGGGCAATCCCAGGGCCAGGGCCAGGGCCCCACAGCGAGGCAGCGCCCACCCACAAGTCAGCTCACCTTGGGGTTTCCCACCACCCCTTCCATCTGTGCAGGAGTGGAGCTGTTTTAATTATTTAAAGACCCATCAAACTTACTCTAGAAAAGCATTAGCTCCAGAGCAGCTGCTGCTGGGCTCCTCTTCCTGGCAGAGGAGCTTTGTTATCTTACCACGGTTCCTACCCTATCTCAGGAATGCAACAGGGGGCAAGGACTTCCTCCAGGGAAAGCGAAGACTGTGAGCCTGTCTCAGCTCCATCCTGGGTTTGTCTCAACGCGTGCAAGTCGCCCCAGCATGCTGCAGGGGCCCTGTACTCCCCATGGGCAGAGCCAGGAAGACGCAGAGCGGCACAGGCTGCCTCCAGCTGCACACCAGCTGCCCCGGCGTCCTCAGAACTGTCCCACGGGGCACAAGGACCCAGGGTTGACCAGACCAAGTCCTGATACTGTGAGTGCACAGGGGCAGCGTTAAAGTCTCCTGATAGGCTCATCTGTTCCCGCGCCAGGCCTCGTGGGCTTGAACTGCGTGAACACTCCCGCAGGTCAGGCGACACCTGGAAAAGCCCCCAGTACAGGATGCAGGAAGGGGGTTTCCTCCAGGCCCAGCAGAGGTGGGGAGAGGCTGAACAGAGGGATGAAGGCCTTCCCTGAGGCCTGTCCTGCTGGGTGCAAGGGAAGAGGGGCAATTCTCTGATGTGGCATGTGACACCCAGCTTTCAGCATACTATTGGAGATTTGCAATGTGCACCCTACTTCTGGGTTAACAGCACCCAATCAAGACGCAGAACCTTCTTCAAGCAGATATTTGTACACCTGTGTTCATAGCAGCATTATTCATAGTGGCCCCAAAGGGAAATGTCAGGAAGTGCCCACAGATAGACATGGGAAGGCATGTCGTGCCAGGAATACTATTCAGCCTGAAAGGGGAATCAAACTCAGACATACATTAGCATGGATGAAACTCAAGGAACTGAGGCTAAGTGCCGGGTACGGGGGGCACGTGCTGGCTCCACTCCTCTGAGGCTCCTTGAGCGCTCACATTTGTGCAGTTGGGGCATGAGCAGGGGCTGGGGGGCGGGGGTGGCACAGCTGAGGGTGGAAGATGAGGAAGTTCTGGAGATGGATGATGCTGATGGTCGCAGCACATGAACGTTCCTAATGCTGCAGAACTGCACTCTTAAAGTCCAAAAGGGTAAATTTTGTGTGTATTTGACCAGAATTTTTTAAATTTAAAGATAAATTTTTTAAATTTAAAGATGTCCTGTTGGTTCAGAATGTCCCACCTGCCCCTTCACGGGTCCTGCCCCAGGGGGAGCTGTGTCCTGCTGCTGTGGGCACATCTGGGGGAACTTTAGCCAAGCAGAGTTGGAGGAAGTGCTGCCGGGCACGGGCTGCTGTCACTTGGCGCCTTGAGTCCCAGCTGCATTGCTGCCGCGTCATCCATGCTGTTGATGTCCTTCCTAAGAACTGGACGCTGAGGGTCCCAGCCCTTGGCTTTCGTGAGTGAAGCTGCCGTGGACATCCCTGTGCGAGCCTTTCTGAGGTGGCACCTGCCGCACCCTTGCTGGATGGCTGTGACCGCTCCTCTGGGGACACTCTTGTGTGGCAAAGCAGCTGTGCCTTTCACCACTTCACATCCCAACCTGTGACGCCATGCTGTCCTGCCCGGCATTGGGGCTGTCATTGTCTTTTTAGCCCTAGCGGGTGGACGGGAGCGCTCACGCGATGTTATTTTGCATTTCCTGATGACTGATGGCATTGAGCGCTGTTGATGAGCTCCCTGGCTGTCCGCGTGTTTCCTTGGTGACGCGGCTGTGTGTGCCCTGGCTTGTTTTTACGTTTATCATCCCCCTGTTGAATGGCAGGGCTCTCTGTGTGTCCTGGAAGCCACTCCTCATCACTTGTGTCTCTCAGGAATATTTCCTGTTGGGGGCTCCCCTTGACATGTTTGTGGCATCGGGGTTTTGTAAGCTGCAGGGATTTGCTACCAGGGAGCAGGCAGCATAAGAATGCATGGAAGGAGGCTAAGAAGCTGTGCCCTCAAGAGCCACCTCCAGGTGCCAAGAGCAGGACTGGCCGGGAAAAGATGCCACTGGGCGCTGCCTCCAGGGTCGAGCTGTGGCCACATTCTAAAAGCTCCACAGCCATCCTCGGTTCTGACAAATTTTAGACTTGAAGAGTTGCAAAGATAGAACAAAGGATTTCTTGCACCTGCACCCAGCTCGCGCCCCATGTCATCGGCCATAGTCTGGCAATGACGGATACTGGTTGCTAAGCCATAGACTTCATTCCAGTTTCACCAATTTTTTCTTTCCCGTCAGTTTCCGTTCCAGGGTCCTTCTATGACACATATTGTGTAGTCATTGTGTCCCCTTGGTCTCCTCAGTCTGACATCTCGGGCTTCTGTTGGCTTCTTTGACCTTGACTCGGTTGGTTTTGTTGGTATGTTCTTGAAGCCCATAACCTTAAAAATGTACTGACTAGTCCTGGTAGCACTTCTGCATTATTAGGATTTTCCCCACACATGGTCATATCATTGAGGAAAAAAGTTCCACCTCTTCCTCCCTCATCTTCATGCCTCCATTTCTTTTTCTTCCCTTATTTCATTGGTTATGACCTGCAGTCAATGTCAGTTGCAAGAGGAAAGAATAGACAGTCTTGCCTGTTGTCCATCTTCAGGGAAAATCTTTCAAGCTCTTGCCATGAAGCACGGTGGTAGCTGGAAATTTCTCGGGTGCTGTTTATCTCATGGAGGAGATTCCCTTCTGTTCCTCATTTTCTGGGAGACCTCAAGATAAAGAGGTTGAACTTTATCAAATATTTCTCTGCCCTTGCTGAGATGATGGTACATTTTTCTCGTCACTCTGCTATGAGTGGCGACTGGTCTTCAGATGCCAAAGTGGCCTTGAGTCCTGCAGTGAGCTCACCTGGCCACGACGTTCTGGGCTTACACGTCACTCGATTAGCTAATGTTGTGTGAAGGATTTTCACGTGTTCAAGAAAGGTTCTGGCCTCCCCCTTCCTTCCTATCCACTCTCCTCAAGTTTGACGGGTTATGCTGGATTCCATCAAATGTGTTGGGAAGTGTCACCGCTTCCTCTCTTCTCTGAAAGAGTACGTAAATTGGTCTTAGTCACCCAGCAAATGTTTGGGGGAATTTGCCCGTGAAGCCCCCTAGCCTGGAGCTCTCTTTGTGAGAAGGTCTTAGACTACAGATGCAATTTGAAAATTGATGTCAGGCCATTTACATTTTCTATCTATGTGTCAGCTATAAAGTTTTGTATTCCAAGGAATTTATCCATTTCCACCAAGTTACTGAGTCTCGGGCATAACGAGGTTCATAGTGTTCCCTTGCTAACCTTGGATGACCACTAGGGCTGGCAAATGCTATTTTTATCCCTGCTATTAGTAGTTCATGTTTCCTTTTTGTTTGTTTTTGTCTGAATCAGTCATGCTAGAGATTGCAGTTTTCTTTTACTGCATAACAAATCACCCCAAATTTAATGGCTTAAAAACAACAATTATTTCTCACCTTTCTGCAGGCCAACTGGCATCTCTAGCCCTGGCTCCCTCTGGTCTCCCCTGTGTGGTTGCATTTGGCTGGGGTAGGGGGAGGGTGCTAGAGTAGACTGTCCAAGTTAGTCGTCTTTGCGGGTTCAGCCCCTTCTGCAGGCCAAGAGCCGAGGTTCTGGGTTCTGGGTTCTCTGTCGGGGGCTCTCTTCCTCCTGTAGGTTGGACCACATTCCAAGAGGGCCAAGGCCATCTCTGGCTTCAGGCACACTTAGCATCGCCTTGGCCACACTCTGCTCACCAGGGCAAAGTCACAACCCAGCTCAGACTTAACACAGTTGAGAAAGGTGTAAAGGACCTGGCAATGTTGCCTTGCAAAGGAGGAATCCGTGGCAGTGAAACACAAGCAGGACCAGGGTGCCTGCAGCAGCTGTTCCCATCCCAAAGGGGAGCAACGTGAAGCACAGGGACCTCGCTGGTTCCTGCCAATTCCAGGTTGTAGAGTGTCCTATCCCAGAGGCAGGAGATATTTAAGCCTCTTTCTGCTCCCAGGAGGCCTTTCATGGCCATTACTGTCTTATTCTGCTATCTGAGGGGCATTTCTTTACCATCAGAAATGGCCCTTGGTTCCAGATGAGTAGTTTTCTGTTTCTGCCATTAGAAAACTGGGGGCTGAGAAGTATCCTTTAATTTTGAATGTAATCAACCCCTTTTTGCCCAATCTGAGGGTACTCTTATTAATACAATTCTCTTAAATTGTTTATGGGCCTCCTGCGAATCTCATTGCGGTTTCTTCTCTTCCCGTAAAGTCACAACCATGCTGCTTTTCAAGACTCTCTTCCTCCACTTTGGTTATGCCAGGCTCCTAGGAGACAGTGTCCCTCAGATTCTTAGAAGCTGAGACCAGAACACCTAAAAAGGCCAACTCGGAGGAGTTCACAGTTTAGAGGTTAGTCCGTGGTCAGCTGGCTCTGTTGCTCTAGGCCTGAGGTAAGCAGAACATCATGGCAGAAGGCTGTGGGGCGGAGGTGGGGGGACTGCTCAGATCATGGAAGCTGGAAAGCAAAGCAAGAGAAGGCAAGAAGCTGGGGACAAGAAGCATGCCCAAGGGTATGCCCCCAGTGACCCTTCAGCTCCAGCCACATGCCACATGCCTGCAGTTACCACCCAGTAATCCATTCACGTTATTAATCTGTCAAGTAGATCAGTCCACTGATTTGGTGATACCCCACATAATCTGCTTTCACTTCTGAACATTCCTGAATTGATGCAGGGGCTTGTGGGACACCTACTATCCAAACCCTAACAGGCACTTTTCCTCCTGTCAAGAGCGTTTGGGAGCCAGGCACAGTGGCACACACCTGTGATCCCAATGGCTTGGGAGACTGAGCAGGAGGATTGTGAGTTCAAGGTCAGCCAGGGCCACTTAGCAAGGCTCTGAGCAACTTAGCGAGACCCTGTCTCAATATTAAAAGGGCTGGGAGGATCAGTGGTTAAGCACCCCCAGGTTAAGTCCCCATTACCCACCCCCCAAAAAAGGGCTTATGAGGCACTGCCTCATATCTTTCTGTGGCCTCGACAAAGTCTTTCCCTTGAACCAGGCTTTACTCTGGGGCTATTTCATCCTTTAAGAATATTCTGCTGACTCACAAAACTGAAAAATGTGAAATATTTTTTTTTCAGCCAACTAATTGATTTTTCTGTTCCCCCTAAATTTTGCTTGCAAACTGAATACTTTTTGTTTAGCTCATGGCTTCCTGTCTTTCCCCACACGGCTACAGGACCCTAATTGGTGCTTTCAGTGTTCTACCTGGAAATATGTTTATTTGTGTTACAAATTATTTGGGAACGTTTTCTCTTCCCAGGTGACTGCCAGCAGGCCTCGCCCCTGGTGGCTCCTTTGCTTCACGGAGATCCCCGCAGTCCTGCCCCCAGCGCTGGCTGCCACGCAGCGCTCCCTGGCCCCTTGCAGCCCGCTCCTCGCCTGGTTCTAAAACCAGTGGGCGCTTCCGAGGCTTTGTTACAGCAGCACCCCACTTCAGGACACTAGTTCCCATCTCAACCTGGGTCACCGAGAGGCCACCAGCACTTGACACAGCCATGGTTTGCTGCCCTTGGCCCAGCGGGCTGGCGGGCGACTCCCGCACAGCACATTCAGCTCTAGGGCCTCATCAGCCAACTCACATCTGGCTGCTGCTTGCTGTCCACTGGGGCACAAGGCCACCTCTAGTGGCCCCTTGTCTGCAGGAGGCTTCCGTGTGGCATCTTCAGAGCTGTGCATCCAGTGGGCGAAGGCTGGCTGCACAGAGCTCACCCCTGCCATTAATGGTCAAAGCAAGTCATGAGGCGACCAGATTCACGGGAAGGGGTGTGGTTCCCTGCTGTCCCAGGAGGTCATGTGGAGGGAAAGCAAGGGAAGCCTTTGGGGGTGTTCCTAGGCACCCTCCACCACACCAGCTTGTGTGAACACCACCGGCCTTTCCAGGTCCTGCTGGAACCTCACTGTCATCCTTATCCATGGCCCCACCTCTGCTTCTGGGTCCCAGGATGTTCACAAGGAGGCTTCGCTTTCCAAGGGGTGCCTTCTCTCTGCTCAGAGAGGTGTGAAGTCCTAAAAGGATGATTCTCTGGGGGACTAACCGGGTCCTTTTCCCTCGGGGTGTTGTGCATGGTGCCCCGCAGTCTGGGGTGGTTTGGAGAAGCACAGTTCATCTTGCAGACCGGCTGCCCCTGGACGGGGCTCCACTAGGAGAGGCCACGGGCCTGACTAGCCTGCCTCCCCTTTCGTCGTCTTAAGAGAACTGCCAAAAACCTAACAGGAGTGCGTCTCTCCAGGGACTCTCCTCCATGGGGCTGCAGGGCTTTCCAGTCTCCTTGGCCCTGGAGGCCGCCGGCTGCCTGCCTGGTCCTGTGTGCAGTGTCCAGGAAGCACACAAGGCCTGGTGGGCTCTTCTCTGTCTCCACGTCCTCTGCTTCCTCCTCAAGAGGCAGGCTCCTTCCTCATCAGCAGAGGACCCTGGGTCTGAGCACCCAGACAGGCTCCACCACTGTCTCTAAAGCCCCTTCACCCAAAGCCCCTCCTCTTGCATCCCCTCCTCTTCCAGACCCGTTCTCTTTTCTGTGAGTCACCAGACCCAGGAGAGGTGGAGGAGGCAGTTGCTCACAGGGCTTCTCTGGGCCCGTGGTCCCTGCACAGTACTCAGGCATGCCTGGGGCCCCCTGGGAGCCCACAGGATGAACGTGGGGTTTCTGGTGGTTAGATATCCCTCTACCCCATCACCCCTACAACATCACTTTTTCTATCAGTCTTTGTCCAGTTGATTCTCAGCCTCTTCCGTGATTCTGGGGGTACCAGCTCATTTAGGACTGGTCACTGGCCCATAGACACCTGCATCCCTCAAAGGGTGCTGTCTACATCCTGGGTCTGAGCCACTGAGCTGGTGGCCATAGAGCCCCCTATGGGGAGTTGCGCAGCCTGTCCCCGCCACCCCAGCCTTCTGGGCACAAACAGGATGCCCCCTTCAGTGCTAAATGCGCATGCCCCTGGTTATGAACACCACATGCTGTGCTTGGGGTCATGGCAGGGCTGGCCCAGGTGTCCATGGTTCTAGCTCAGCAGCTGCAAAGCATTCAGAAAGAAAGTCTGTGAGATGTTCCAGATAAAAGAAAACTAAAGCCAGGTGTGGTGGCACACACCTGTAATCCCAGGGCTCAGGAGGCTGAGGCAGGAGGATCACAAGTTTAAAGCCAGCCTCAGCAACTTAACAAGACTGTAAGCAACTTAGTGAGATCCTGTCACTAAATAAAAAATAAAAAGTTCTGGGGACGTGACTCAGTGGTAAAGCACCCCTGGGTTCAAAGACTGAAGCGATGTTGCAGCTAGCCATGATCGCTGCTGCCAGGCCAGGTCCTGCTCAGGGCCAGACTGATAATGGACGTATTAGGTCAGCTGACAAAACAGAATGTGAATGGTGGAGAAAGCCCTGCTCCAACATCCCAAATGTCCTGCTTGTGGAGCTGGGGACTGTGCTGAGCCACAGCTTGTAAGGAAGCCCTTACACCCCCCTGGAGAAAGTGAGGCTTGAAGCCCTGATGAGTAGCAGGGTCAGTAGAGACACGCACATGGCACTTGATTCTGGTAGGGGACCGTGGCTTTAGCAATGCTCGTTTTATTTCAGTGACTTGCCTATAAGTTTGGAGTTGTTTCCAAGGAAGAGGGTTTTGGTTTCTTGGGGCCTGGGCATCAGTGATGCTGCTCTCGTAGCCACCAGGTGAGCCCATTCCAGGGTTGACCCTGGGTGTCCCCAGGCCAGGGGAAGGGAAGCCCCCTCAGAGGCCCCTGGTCACCAGGCTCCAGGCAAGCTGGTGTGCGCCCCCAGCAGGCACAGCGCAGGGCCGTTAGCACATGTGGATCCGCAGGATGCTCGGACTCCTTCCCCGGAAGTCGAGTCTCTCTGCAGGCATGTGTAGACTCTCGCCTCTTAGCTTCGGTTTTACTGGAAGGCAGCAGCAGCTACTGAGCAGAGTGGGGCAAAGTGTCTTCCTTAAGTGTTGGGAATGGGGGGCACTGAACACCTGCCGCCCGCCCCATTTGCTGGAAGCCTTTGGATGCCCTCAACACTTGGATTGATGCTCCTCCTTGGGCCCGTCTTCAGTTTGGTTTCAGGCACTTACCAATAAGTGCATGAAGTGCTCTGGGGCTGAGGAGAGGCACTAAAGAAATCAATACGTGTTCATCATCAGCACAGCAGTCCGCGCGCCCGACCCCGCTCGGCCCACCCGGGCGCGCACTCTCCCCGGCTGCTCTGTGGCTTCTGTGTTGCCTCGTGAACGCTGGCCAGCTCTGTCTCAATAATGATCAATACCACTTTATCAATGTATCACTATTACCAGGAGCGTTTTAGTGTCTGACGCTCCCGTCTCAGGAGAGCTCCATGCAGACCTTGAGACCCGTGTTCCTGGCATATTCACTCCCTTCCCTCCTTCCTGGGGTCCCCCAGGAGACCCCAAGAACCAGCCCTACCTTCTGGGAGTTTGCAGTCTGACAGGGCAGGGGGAGGACAGAGACCGCCCCAGGGACTTCAGACTGGCTTATTTACGCTCGTCTTGTTGGATGTTGTTGGCTTCTTTTGAGGCCTGAAGGTGGACGCTGCCCCAGGAGCTTCTCTGAGTCCTTCCCGTGTGGATCGGGCACTCTCTACTTCATTGGGCAGCACTTACATCTGCCAAGCTCCCATGTGGGCGTTGCTCACCCCACAAGATCTCAGAGCTGATCCCTGGAGGGGGCAGAGTAGACGGCAACCTGCCTGCCGTAGAGGGGACGGATCGGAGGCCTCAGCCTCACTCCCCTGACCCGGCTGTGCCCTTGGCCACCTGGTCTGCCTTCTACAGTGCTGGGCTGGGGAACCCCAAGGGCCAGCAGCCTGTAAGCACAGGCCCTCGTTGGCAGCCCTGCTGGCAGAGAGAGGTGTCTCTCCCCCTCTGCTCAGGGCTGCAACATGGAAGAGCACCAGGGGGGAGGGAGAGCAGGGCTGTTTTGTCCTCACTTGGTTCTTCAACCGTGGGAGCTGGATGGGTGTGGGAGCTTCAGCAAGTGACCCCCAGGCTAGCAGGATTTAGGTGAGGGGCTGGAGGCTGGAGGCAGGAACTGGGCTACTGTCCTTTCTCCAGAGCTGCTCCTGTGTTCGGCACTAGGAAGCCACAGGCCACCCTGACCCTCGTCCCCTGCCGCGGTCTCCATCTGTCCCAGTGGCTCTTCACAGCTCTGACCTCTGCCACCTCGTTGCACACTGTTCAAATCACCCTGTAAAGAGAATAAGAAGATACCACCCACTGCGTGCAGGTTTCAGACAGAGAAACTGAGTCCCAGAGGTTGGTGTGGCTTGCCCACAATACCTGATCCCCCTCCTTCCCCATCCAGGCCCTCAATCCATTTCTAGACAAGAACTTTCGCTCCTGTGGGTGGTGGGTGTTCATCTTCAAGCACCTGGGACAGGGCTGATACGTGTGCCGGCAGCTGGGGGGCCTCTCCTCTGTCTCCTGGGTGACCATGCCGTGTCTCCTGCCATCCTGTTCTCTCTGCTCAGCCAAGTGGTGCTGCCTCTCACTCTGGTCCACTGCCCTGGTCCGGGGGCCTCCTCTCCGCCTGACCCTGCTGCCCCTCCTCCCTGGTCTGCCATCTGTAGCCCTATCCCCCGAAACCCCGGCCACTTGGGTATCCACACACACTTACAGGGTGCATGCTTCTGTGTAAACCCACTACTGGCTTCAGACCAAAACCTGTGCTCAGCCCAGGGAGCGGCCCTGCTCATCCCATACTCTCTGTCTCTGTTGTCCCCCCATGACACGGAGACTGTCACTCCAGTGCGCTACCCCTCAGGGAGGTAGGAAAGGAGCATGCTTCCTGCTTCCTTGTGGATGCATCTCAAGATGGACAGTGTCCGGCAGGTCACCTGCAGGGTGGCAGAGCCTGTGATTCCCATAAGCTCTAGGGGCCAGCAGGGCTTGATGCAGACAAAGGAAACATCCCCCGACCGTGATGTGGGCTTTTTGAGAAACGAGCCCTGCCCCATAAATAATTGTCCAGACCCAGTGACAGCAGATGTGCTCCACAGCCAGCGCTCACGGCTCGCTTGACCTGCGACCTCTGACTCCGTGTGAGTGAGCACCGGGCCACGGTCTGCAGCTTCGCCAGGGCCTGGTTATGGGATGCTATTGACAAGGCCTTTATAAATATTTAATCTTCACATTAAAAATATGGGACAGAAGAACCATTAGTAGCTGACAATAAAAAGGCTTTCTCTGCTGATTGTGGGGGCAAAAGAATAGAAGGGCAGATTTGGATCAGGCTAAATGACAGCGAGGTAAGTTGGGAAAATGTAAATGAGTGCTGTTTACAAGGCGGTTACAGCTCAGACCTGTGGTCGTGGATCTAAAACGGGGCTGTCGATTCCACTGGGTCTGTGCGAAGTACAGATTGTTCATACAAAACAAAATGGATGGTTTATTTACGTCCAGTGCCATTAAGAATGGAGGAGAAAAGTTCAGCCCAGATAAGAAGCTTAAATCTTGATTTTCCCTTCCCCCTCTCAAAAAGAATGGATTCCTTGCATTGTAAATTATCCAGCCCTTGTCCTTGGGTTGGCAGCTATTTCAGGCTGGTATGGACATTGCATAATCTTAAATATTGATTCTTGTTAGACCCCCCCCCCAAAAAAAAAAACCCTGCAGTTGGAGAGCACGGAGCTCCCCTGGACCACACATCCAGGAAACGCCACGGCCGTAGCTCAAGGCTGACGCCTCTGGCATGCCGACGGTGAGATCTATTCTGATTAGAAAAGTTCCCAGAGAATCAGCAGTGGCGAGGACCCCTCTCTACCACCACAGGGGCCAGACGGGCCTCTCTTGGCACTGATGCCCAAGTGAATTGTGAGCCTTCTGGGTAGAGGGGCCCAAATGATCAGACCCCATCAGCCTCTGTCTCACCCCAGCTCAAGCTCCCTGACTCTGGACAGGGAGTGCCCTGCCCATGGAGCCCTGTGGATGCTGGGCCATGGGTGCATGCCCTTGCTGATGGCCACAGGCCTCCCACATGTGCAGGTCTCCTCCAAAGATAGTGCGTGAGGCGGGAAGTGCTGGCACAGTCTATCCATATGCCAAAGAAATAATGCCCTTTAGAAAGAAAATGATTTTTCATAAAGCAAAGCTGTGTGGCGTGGTGTCTGCAGCTGTACCACTGAGTCCCCCAGGCACTGAGATAATTAAGGCCTGGGTTTTAGGAGAAGGAAGACAATGGTCTTTGTGTAAACCCATTAAGGTTAAAGCAAGCCGCTTCTCGTCCGTCCTCACGTGCAGACCACTTAGCGCCAGTGGGGGGAATGGCAAGTGTCACGGGGAGAAGGTTTCCGTCTTGCGGCTGCCATCCGAGGAGTGTAATGCCACTTCCACAGCTAAATACAGAAGGAAACGGAACCAACCGTAAAGCGTTTCTTTGGTTTGGCAACTTGTACAATTTCATGAAATGCAATTAATTTCTTTTAGTCCTCTGTGGCTACAGGTTTCATTATCTATTACCTAACCAGTGGGCTTTGGTTACCTGCCAGTAGCACGGATGTGGACAGATTCCCCTGGCTTGGGGCTTCCGCGTCCTTCCTCTGAAACTTGTTCTGGTTACTCCAGCTGCCTTTCAAACCACAAGGAAAACCAATACTGAAGCAGTATGGGTTGGGATGGGCAGCGGCTCCTGATGTGGAGAGGACTGGGCACCCATGACTTCCTGGGGTGCTCTGCAGTTCTGGAAGCCATCCACAGAGGGGCCGTCTGAGCACATCATGGACATGCATGTCCACAGATGACCGAGCACTTGGTGGATTTCCTGGGTTGATTGAGGTCAGTTCTGCTCAAAGAAAGCTCCAAACTAGGGCCTTGGCATGTGTTAAGTTGTACAATTACTGCCCCCTCCCTCTGTGAGCACCCACGCCTATGCTACCTCATGCCACCTCCCACCCTTCCTGCTGGGCGCCAGGGTGGTGACAGGCCCATTCCACAGTGCACATCAGAGCCTCATGCAGACCCTGGCAGTCCAATATGATGCCCGGCCCACCCAGGGGCTTTTCTGAGGTTTGTTCACCTACACAGAGGTGAGGCTGTTTCCAGGAGATGCCCCACAGCGCATGGCGCACCTGGATACCTTGTTTTCAGCTGAGCCGTCTCTGCTCTTTCAGGAAGGCCCAGCTTGCCATGGTCTCAGTGTCTCATTCCCCCCAAATTCGTATGTTTCAACCCTGAGGCTGAAGGTGGTGGTTTTATGAGATCATTGGGCCATAAGGGTGGGGCCCCATGATGGGATTAGTGCCCTAATAAGAGGCACTACTAAGAGGCCCTAATAAGTACTGTGCCCCTTCCACTTTGTGAAGGTGTCAGAAGGTGCCGTGAGAGCCAGGGAGAGTGGCCTCATCAGATGGCAAATCAACCAGCCCTCAGTGGTGCACTTTCAGCCTCCAGAACAGCGAGAGGAAGACTTCTGTTGTTGACGAGCTACTCGGCACATGGGATTCTGTCACAGCAAGTAAGGCAGCCTCCTCTGGCAGAGAGTCCTGTGGGGTGGCATGGGTACACTCTGGATGTCACAGTGATAGTTTGTATGTCTCTTCACAAGGTGGTTTCTCCACCCGTCCAGGATGTGAACTTCAGCCACCACCGGGAGGCTGTTCAGAGGCTGCCTCTCCTGGCTACTCTCTTATTTCTCTTGTTCTTTTTTAGTGCTGGGCATTGAACCCAGGGGCACTTTACGACTGAGCTACAAGCCCTGCCCTTTCTGTTTTTTATTTTAAGATGGGGTCTCAATAAGCTGCCCAGGGTGGCCTTAAACTTGGGATCTTCCTGTCTCAGCTTCCAGAATGGCTGGGATGACAGGCAAGACCATGGCACCCACCTGATCCCTTATTTCTTTGCTTTGGGAAGTGCACTCAGCCACTCCGAGTTCTGGGAACCCCCTCTTGCACCTGGGCGCCCTCCTCCAGGCTGAGGGCCGAGGCAGGAGCTGAACGGGTGCCTGGGTCTCGTTGACTCTTCCGCCTGCTGCCTCCATTTTCACAGTTCAGTTCAGCAGCCTGTAACGCTCGGACTGTCCCTTGGTGTTTATAAAGAGGAAAACCCTGATCAGCAGCTCCCCGTGCCGAGAGCCGCCGTCTCTGAGGTCTGTCTGCCATTTCTGGCCTGGTCTCTGCGGCGGCCTCCTTGCCTTTCTCCAGCGGTCCTGGTGGAGCCTGGCCATCACTGGGCATTTACAGCACCTGGGTTTCACAAGTTGCTCTATGACTTCCTCGTTAGAAACTTATTTTTGTCAAGGAGACGCTTTAGCTGCCCATAAAACCTGCCTTTGGAATAGAAATTCCTCTGAAACCCATTCAGATGCTTCACTTAATTTCGTTGCTTCTCTGTCTCTTAGTTTCCCTGTAAGGATCAGCCCTCGGCAGGAGGTGGTCTAAAGCCACCTGATGCCCCCAGAGAGGCAGCCCACGTCCCCCAGTGTCCCGTGAGCAGAGTGCTGTGCAGTAGCACCATCCCCTGGCTTCTCCGCTGTGGCCCTCTCAGTTGGCTTATTGTCCCCACCTTAGAGAGGGCTCTGGGCTGTGATTTCCCAAGGTCTCTGCTCTGCAGAGGGGGCCTGGGCTCTGACCCAGGTCTGGTGACCCTGGGCCCTCTGCAGGCACCAAGCACCTGCCCCTCCTCAGAAGCAAGTCAGTCACTTGGAGGGTCCATGAGAGAGGAGCTACCGAACGGGGAAGGCTGGATTTCTGATTTTACTTCCATGCCACCCCTTTGACTCAGGGGACCATCTCCCACAATTTGATGTATGTTTGGCCCTGCAGCGTCCCCTCAGCACTCATATTGTGCCTGTTGCCCATCTACTGTGTCACTGTGTCGTGGCCAGAAGAGATGGGACGAGGCCATGTCACAGTCACCAGCAGGGCCTGCTGCAAGGGTGGTTTGATGTTCCGAGGTTTCTTCGGCTACTGTTCCCACTGTAGACTGTTAGGGCCCCAAAAGACCAAGCAGATGTTGCTCAGAGACCACCAGGTGTGATCACACAGACGGGGAAGGCTCACTGTCTGAACTTGGCTCTGCCCCTCTGGCCAAGCTCAGAGCCCCAACATACTGTTGGTGGCAGCGCTGAAGGCTTCCAGGCTGAACCTCCTCAAACAGCCTGGGGGCAGCTTCCAGCAGCACCTTGCCTGGGAGAGTGGTGCTGATGTTGGCTTTGTCCCCTTACAAGAGGCACTGCCTTGATGTTCACAGTAGATTCTGGTGTCCAGTGGTGGCATGCCTGTAATTTAAGGGTCTCAGGAGGCTGAGGCAGGAGGATCACAAGTTCAATCCCAGCCTCCACAAGTTAGTGAGAACCTGTCTTAAAAATATAAAAAGGGCTGGGGATGTAGCTCAGTGGTAGAGAGCGCCTGGGTTCAGTCCCCAGTACCACCCACTCCCCCACACCAAGTAGATTCTGGTGCCTGAGGACTCCTGGGTCCCCACTAGACAGCTGCAGACCCCACACCTGTCAGGGTACAGCAACTTTTCTGCAAATCAGCACCGGATAGGGCCAATGGGGCCACCTCTCTGAGGTGGGGGGCAGGAGCAAGCACTGACCATCTTGTGAGTGTGGCTGGGCAGCTCCAGATGCTCCACTAGCTGAGCCCAGGCTCCGTGCTGGGCCTGAACCTGCTGTGGATATGGGACTTCCTGGGGCTTCAGGACAGAGAACATCATTGCTCACTCCATTCACCAGGGAGCGGTGAGGAAGGGCCTGGGCCCCCACAGGAGGCCAGTGTTTGTGCTTTAGCCAGGTGGCCACCACCAAGCTGCAGGCAGGGAGATCCAGGGCCCAAGGGAAGCAGCTGTGGCTCCATGAAGTGCACAACTGTCCCCACCTGTGATGACAGAAGTGCCCCCTGCTCTAACACAGGGGTCATGAGCCCACTCTAGCTGTGCTGTGCACCTTCCGGCTGGGCACTGCTGGCCTCACCTGTGCATGAAGGTACAGCCCTTTTCTTGTTGATCCATCGTCTTCTTCCACTGTGAGCCATTTTGCTTTTTCTTTGTGGTATCCTTTGATCAGCAGAATTTCTAAATTTTTATGAAATCCAATTTACCATTGTTTTTATTGGTAGTGTTTTTGTGTCCTACTTAAGAAACCGTTGCATATTCCCAATGCTGTGAATATATTTTCCTGGGGTTTTCTTCTGGTATAGTTTTAGCTTTTTTGTTTTGGGAACCAGGGATTGAACCCAGGGTCACTTAACCACTGAGTCACATCCCCAGTCCTTTCTTACATTTTATTTAGAGACAGGGTCTCGCCGAGTTGCTTAGGGCCTCAATAAGTTGCTGCGCCTGACTTTGAACTCACAATCCTCCTGCCTCAGCCTCCAGAGCCACTGGGACTATGGGTATGTGCCACCACACCCAGTTAGTTTTAGTGTTCATGGTTAGTTTCCACAGCTCCTCATCTCCAAATATTTTTTCTGAGTGGCATAATGTAAGAGTCGGGGTTTTTCCCCACATAGTTTCCTTTTGCCATTGGATTGTGTTGGTGCCTTGTCAAAAATCAAGTGACTGTATATGTGTAAGTCTTTTGCTGGACTCTTCGTGCTTCCACTGACCTGTGTCTGTCCTTCCGGCAGCACCACTTGGTCCTACAAGCTGCAGCTTTGTAGCAGATGCAGGACTTCTTAGATTTTCCCTTTCCCCTGGTGTCTGTTTTGTGAGTTGAGTTTCACCAAGAACCTGCTCCTGTTGCTGAGCTCTAGCACGTGTGCTTTCCCGGCACCTTTCCAGCAGCCCCCTGGTGCTGAAGGTGCACCCATGCTTCCTCTCCCTGCTCCTGTTACTCTTACTAATCTTTTCCAAGAGCCAGCTTTGCACTGTGTGGTCCCTGTGGACTTTCTGCGTGACTGTCTCCATGGTGGCCTTGGGCCCCTTTCCTGTTTCCCTGGTCCCACGTCCACAAGTGGTTGGCAGAGCCAGTTGACCTCTGGAGACCCTCATTGATCAGCTGGTCCCTGGCTCTGAGGTTGTGTGTTCTTCCTGCCCCAGTGATGTGATTATAGGTCCCCAATAATTAGGACGTACAGGATGATTGTCCTGCATCAACCTCAGAAAGAGATGCCAGCATTTCTAAGAACGAGCCCATCTTCTTCTGTGTTTCCTGGAAGAACCAAGGCTCCAGTGGGCAGTGACTGGCAGGGTATGGTGCCTGCACAGCCCAGGTGACAGGGCATCTCCCTGCTCTCCAGACGGTGCAGTGTCTCTGCAGGTTCAGAACAGGTGCATACACCTGTGCACTCCCTCTGCCTGGAAAATTCATCCCCCAACTTTGTTTCTCCAAAATGAACCAGTAGGTGATTTCTAGGAAATTCCCTCCCCTTCCTCGGAGCCCCTCGGTCCTGCTGCCATCTCAGGCCAGGAATGCTCTCTGAGTCTGTTTTCAAGGCACTGGGGACTTCTTATCTCAGCTGCCCTTGAGCCCTGGAGTAAGGAGCAGAAACTTGCCATGTTCCTGAGTAGGAAAACTCAATACTGTAAAGAAGCCCCTGTCCCCAGGTTGCAAGCTCTGTACAGTATCAAACTGATTCTAAAATTACAAAGAATAAATGCAGAAAAAGAGCCAAAAAAATTTTTTAAAGACTCTGAGAAAGGTTTGCCCTTCTAGGAATAAAAAGATATTTTAAAAAACTACAGGAATTAACAATGGATGGTATCTGGAAAGGAACACCCAAAAAGGTCAGTAGAAGGGAATTAAGAAAGAAAAAAGGAATTTAGAAACAAATAATGTGATATTTTAAATCAGTGGAAAAGATGAGCTGGCTATTCAATCCATGGTCTGGGGATAATTTTCTCCCTGTCTGAAAAAAAATAAAATTAAATTTCTCCTCATACCAAACATAAAATTAAACCCTGGAGAGATTAAAGAACTAAAGGTTAAAACTATGAATACTATCAAAGTGCTACAATAAAATATAAGATAATTTTGTTTTTAAATCTCAAGATGGAGATGGTCATCCTACACACACGCACAGACACACACACATACACACACACACATACACACCAAACTTGCAGATTGCCAGGGGTGGGGGAGGACAGGCAGAAAAGCCCAGCTCCTTGGCTCACAGAAGGCTCTTGAAACACGTGTATAAAGAGGTAGCAGCCATCAGCTAAAGATAGTACCTGCAAATCTCCCCAAATGGGCAACGAGACCAACAGGCAGTTCACAGAGGGAAAACAAGTGGGTCATAAATTTGTGGAAATATGCTAACCTTACTAGAAGTTAGAAAAGGCAATGGCACCATTGTCACCAATAGAGCTGGCCACAACGTCTCACTGGACATAGCTTCATTAGGTCACAGGTCCGACAGGCACAGCAATGTCTGCTTCGCTCAGGCCTGTGTCCCCACACCTAGAACAGTGGCTGGCACCAAATAGGCACCCCATTAATATATTTTTGGTTTAAATTGTGATAGACTACACATAACATAAAACTGACCATGTGACTGTTTTTAGGATGTATGGTTTGGTAGCATTTAGCGCAGCCACATGGCTGTACAGCCATCGCCTCCCTCATCCACAGGACCCTTCATCCTGCCAACCAAAGCTCTGGACCCACGTAACACTAACTCCCATCCTCCTCTTCCACTTGGGAATACCCATTCTACTTTCTGTCTCTGCAAATTTGACTATGCTAGGTGCTTCATTAACGTGGACTCCTAGAGTATTCATCCTTTTGTGACAGTAAATAATTTTAAACAAAGGAATGTTCATATTGAGTATGGGTGAAAGGTGGTAAACAGATCTTTGCTTGCGTGTTAGTAAGGGTGTTTGGCAGCCATCTAGATCTGAAGCACACATTTAAAAAGTGAGTGAGTCAACAATCCACCCTGGGGGCTTTTGCCTACAGAAATGCTGATGTATGCCCAGAGACACCACTGCAAGAGTGTTTTTAATCACAGTTCTTAATGTAATCTTCCTATGGAAGTGGACAGTAGGTACCATGAAGCACAAGAATACTACGTGCTCCACTCTGTGGAATCTTGGTGAGCAATCCCGCATCACGCCAGGGCCTTTCACCAGGACCCTTCCACCTCCTCCTGCTGCCCCAACCAGGGCAACTGCAATTCTGACTTTTCATACAGTGATGAAGTTTGCTAGGCTTTGACCTGACATAAATGGAAATCACATGGCGTGTCCTCTCATGTCTGGCTTCTTGGATCCATGCTGTGTTGGTGAGACTCCTCTGTAGGGATGCGTGTAGTCATGGTAACTCGAGTCCCCTGGAAGGGCATGGCCATTTTACTCACACCTTTTACCACTGGTGGATGTTTCGAGGTGGGTGCTTTTAAACACACTGTCACAGTCACCTTTGAGCACGTATTTTTGTAAGAGCCCTCGTTCCTGTTGGGCACATACGGAGCAGTGGACTGCTGAGTCCTGGTGTTCAACTCAGCAGAATTGGCCACAGGTGCTCAGAGTGGTTGTAGCAAGGTGGTCCACCAACAGTGACCCACATCTGCTCTCCCCATCCTCCCCTTCTTGTGGAGGGGTAGTGGCATCACTGTCCTTTAGTTTTGACTTTGCTGGTTGTTAATGAAGTGGCCACTTGACATCTAGCTTTCTGTTTATTGCCTGTTCACATCTGTCATCCATTTGTCAGGATCTTTACATCCTGATGGGTTCTTCATCAGATACCCTTGCAAACATTTTCTCTCTCTCACTAGCCTGTATTTTCATTCTCTCAGAGGTATCATTTTAAAGAAGAGTATTTCTTAATTCTGGTGGAGTACAATTTATCAATGTATTTTATGGTTCAAGTTTTTTGGTTCTATTTGTGTGTCTTTGCCTGTTGCAAGATCATATAGACGTACTCCTGTGTTTTCTTCTAAATACTTTATTGCCTTATATTTTGCATTTGGCTGCAGATCTTTCTAGACTTGGTTATCATGTGTGGTGTGAGGTAGGGGTCGAGATTTCCTTGGTTATTGTGTGTGGAGTGAGGTAGGGGTCGAGATTTACTGTTTAATTGCCAGCCAGCTCAACATCACTCGTTGACCCAGTCTCATATTGTCATGTGCATGGGTTCATTCCTGGACTCTGTCCAATCCTACTGGACTGTCAGTCTATCTACATTATCTTTAATTATGATAGCTTTAAAATAAGTCTTGATTCTGGTGGGCTAAATGTTCCAGTTATATTTATCTTCAAAATTATGTTACTATTCTTAGCCACATCCATGTATGCTATAAATTTTAGAATAGCTCATCAGTTTCCACCAAGGAAAATCTACGGACATTTTTATTAAGGTTGTGTTTAATCTATAGATCAATTTGGGGTTGATTTAGATCTTTATGATATTGCATTTTGGAATCAATGGACATGGTATATCCCTCCAATTATTTAGGTTTTAAAACTTTTAATTCTGTTTTTATGGCTTTCAGGGTACTAGTTTTTAATAACTTCATTTCTATTGAGTGATGTTTTGTTGCACCACTATAAATGGTGGGGTTTTTTTAATGGCCTCTTTTTTAAACTTTTGTTTTCTACTTATTTGTTTTAAATAGCAAAAAATATTGGATTTTTCAATACAGGCCTGGTTCAGTATTTTCATCTATACAATGGATTATTCTACAGTCACTAGGAAAAATGAGACAGGTCTATAGATATTAACAGGGAAAGGTTATTGGGGGAAGTGTGATGAGAATAATCTTAAAGTTACGAGCCATCTTGTGGTTTTAGCACTGTACATGAATGTCTACTTCTTCATAAAGTCCTTCCAACAAGGTCTGGAAAGACTGACAGCCGGTTGGTAACAATGGATCTATCTGGGAAGGGAAGGGCTTAGGCAGAGCTGGGATGAGGAGGATTAACCTTTCCCTCCCACTATACGCTCATTGCTTTTATTTTTACAGTAAGCCTGGATTACAAGAAAGCAAGTGAAACATGGATTCTTATCTGTTTAATGCCTACCTTTCTCCTGACTCAAGACCCAGCCCCCAGTGGTACCTCCAGAATCAACCTGGAGCTGACATTCTGGGACGTACTGGCCTCCATAGAGATTGCCAAGACAGGAGCCGTTTTCATTTACTTCTCCTAATTTGAAGAGTGCATATTATAAACCAATGCAGAAACTGATGTCAAGAGAAAACCATGTGATATCATAAACAAGCTGGGGTTTTTTGTGCCAAGGATTGGAACCCAGGGCCTCATACCTGCCAAACATGTTCTACCACTGAGCAGAACCCCCTGGCCCCAAAACTGGGCCCCCAAACTGGGCTCCCAAAGGGCCAAGACAGGGTGGTGTTGAGCCACGTGTGCTGGGCACAGAAGCAGTCCTCAGTCCAGAGTCCTTTGTCTGGGGAAAGCTGGAGTGCCTTTCTCAGCACAGTGTTTTCAAATGCATAAAGTAAAACACATCAGATCCAAAGAAAATCAATTCTATTGAATAGTCATCAAAGCCCTAGAAATAAAATGTACAATATTATATACATGTTTCTTTATTATTAATGCATTAAATTACAAAATCCAGGAGGAGGTTTGCTAATGACCAGAATAAGGAAGT
The DNA here is from genome assembly GCF_021218885.2 of Marmota monax. Classification (NCBI taxonomy): domain Eukaryota; kingdom Metazoa; phylum Chordata; class Mammalia; order Rodentia; family Sciuridae; genus Marmota; species Marmota monax. The sequence continues at coordinate 6,413,426 of NW_026692843.1, forward strand.
CATGGTAGCTATCAACAGTCTGCTAAAACTGTGGTTTGTTTGCCTATATTCACTAAGGAAGAAAATGTTAAAATTTTCAGCAGTTAGTAAAAATAAAGATGTAATTTTGCTTCTCATTCCAGTGCATGGAGCCTAGACGAAGCCCTTGCCTTGGCTGAAGACAAGGGACACACTTTCTTGCAGAAGCGAGGCGATGGGGTGCAACAGTCCCTAAGCACACACGCTCCTCTCCTCCCAGGGATCATGTTCTCACAGGGAGACGGTAGCAAAGTTAACTAATACAGCCTATATTCCACTAAACGGAGTATGTGCTGGGGAGCTCTGCCTTGCTAGTACCACTGAAGCAACGGAGGGTGGAATGGACGGGCAGAGTCGGCCTCATGAGTCCTGTGGCCCCTGGAAGGGCTTCGGGGTACAGCAGAGGTAGTGGTCTTGCATTTTAGAAGACCCCCTGGCTCCTGTGCCAACAGAGAGCCACTGGATAGGAAGCCATTGCCATCCACTGGAAGTGCTGAGGGACTTAGAGCAGGGTACAGAGGGCAAGCCCACTGAGATACCTGATGTCCAGCTTAATGAGACAATGAATTTTAAGGAAATTTAAGGAAAAAAAGGACTAATATGTTTTAAATGGTAGGACTGGGTATTATGGAGTGTTTGGAAAGTAACAAAACAGTTTGTTAAAGCATCTTGAAGAATTTTTTTCCTTTAAGAAAAATTCAACTTTGGAAGTATCCTTGGAGAAGTGACCCTGTATATCTGCACATCAGAGAGGACCAAGGATGACCTTGAAAGGCCAGAGCTGGGCCCAGTGGAGCATCCAGGAGCCTGGAGGGAGCCTGGATCTGGACCTACCTGACACAGGTAGGTGTTAGAGACATGGCCTTCAGTTCAGTGGCCTGGAGATACATGCTAGTAGGGACCAAGACCACCTTCTCCTGTGAAGGGTGGTGGATGCCAGGCAGCCCTTCCCAGGGAGCAGAGTGAGGGAGGCCCTTGCCACTCAGGGCACCTCTAGATCCCACGTGTCAGCCGGGGAGAGTCTCTGCATGTACTCCAGAAGACTTGGTTCTCCTGAATGCCAAACCTTAAGAGTCATTCTTTATGAAAAAACATGTTCATGTTTTTGTGCTTTGATAAAACCACAAGGATTTTTATTTTTACAAGACCTTTATTGAGATAATTCACAAACTATACAACTCACCCATTTCATGCTACGATTCAAATGTGCTATTCAATGGTTTCTAATGTGTTCACTTGGTATGTCACACGATTTTAGAATAGTTCCATCAACTTACCAAGAATCCCAGCCTGAGCAACCACACATCCATTTTCCATCTACGCAGATTTGTCCATTCTGGACATTTCATATACATGGAACTAGTGTTGTTTCGTGAGTTTGGTCATTGGCTTCTTTCACTTAGAAGAATGTCTTTAAGGTTCATGCATGTCTCCCTTCTTTATGGCCGCATGACATTGTACGAATATACTACAATGTAGAAATTCATTCACAGGGGATGTTTGCGTTGTTTTCACCCCTTGGCTGCTGTGAATGATACCTCTGTGCAAGTTTTCCTGGGAACATGTGCTTTGACCTCTCCTGAGTCTGCTGGAACTAGGAATGCTGGGTCCCAAGGCAGCTCTGTGCCGGATGATGTGAGGGTTTGACGGGGTGCTTCTGAGGCCGCTGCACCACCTCACCTCCAGTCCCACCAGCATGTGGAGCTCCAGTCTCCCAACCTCCCCGCAGGACCCTGCCTGCCTTCCTGATCATGTGCTCCCCCGGGGTGTGCAGCCTGCCTCTTTGATTTTCATTTCCCTGATGGCTAATGATTTCAAGCATCTCTCCATGTGATTATTGGGAACTCATGTCTTCCTTGAAGAAAGGTCTATTCAGAGCATCTGCCCATTTTTAACCTGAGCTCTCTTTTCACTCTTGATATGTAACAGTTCCTCAATTCACAGACAGATCCCTTATCGGATATATGATTTGCAGATACTTTTCCATTCTGTGAGTTTTCCTTTCACTTTATTGATAGTGTCTTTTGAAGCATAGGGGTTTTTTATTTTGATAAAGTACAGTTTCTTCTGATTTTTGTTTTTTGACTTATGCTTTTGGTGTCCCACCTAAGATTTGTGTCATATCTGTCGTGTCAAATACAGTTTGTAAATTTGTGTCTTATCCATTGTCAAATCTTAGGTCCTGAAGAGACTCCTGTGTTTTCTTCTAGGAGTTTTATAGTTCTAGCTCTTACACATAGGAGTCAATTTTTGAATATGCTATGAAGAAAAGAGCAATCCTGAATTCATTTTATTTTGCTTGTGGTCATTCAGTTGTACAGCACCATTTGTTGGACAGTCTGCTCTTTTCCCATTGAATGATCTTGGCACTCGTGTCAAAAATCGGTTGATCATAGAGACATATGTTTATTTCTGAACTCCTGATTCTATTCCATTGATCTAGGAGTCTGTCTCATGCCAGTACCATACCATCTTGATTACTATGGCTTTGAATTCATTTTTGAAATAAGAAAGTGGGAATTCTCTAATTTTCTTCTTTTCCAAGACTGTTTTGGTTATTCTGCGTCTGGTGTAGTGCCATGTGAATTTTAGGATCAATTTGTCAATTTCTACAAAAAGTCAGCTGTGATTCTGAAAGGGATCACACTGAACCCACAGATCAGTTTGAGGAGTATTGCCATCTTAGCAGCATTGTCTCCAATCCATGAACATGGGATGTTTTTCCATTTATTTAGATCTTCTTTAATTTCTTGCAACAATAGGACCATAGGGCTTTTTGGAAGTGTCTTGGGTGCTTCACAACACTTCTCTCTGAAGTTCATGCACTCTTGTAGTGCCCTGTGAGAACCTCTGCAGAGTGCAGTGTCTGCATCCTGTCCAAGGTACCAACACAGCAAGAGTGGACCAACTCCAGGAGTCAGCTGGAGGAGATAGGTTGGGTTATTCTTCCCTTGAAAGGCCTCAATCCTCCCACAATCCTGTCCATGGAGAAGAGTTCTCCTCCCTTGTGACATGGTTAGCAGTGTACTCTGAAACATACACCCTCCAGCCTATTTTGCAGAAAACTTGGAAAATATGGATATAATATGTTAATTTTTACCCCTCATAATACCAGCTTAATTTTGCTATAATTCTGACAAGTGTTTATATGTATACATGAATACACCTGTGTGTTATTCTTGCCTTCTCTCTAGAATTGGACCAATTGGAATTATGTCATATACACAATATCGTATGCTTACTTGTGTCATTGGTGTTCACCATTTCATTAAATACACTTCACAGTCAAGATATTAGTGGCTTAATACAATGTAATACTGCATTATGTGGTTCTATCATAATTAGCAAGGCCTATTTTTAGCCATCTGGATACTTTCCAAATTTTTAATAAAGATTACTGCTATGGATGATTGTGTCCGTAAGGTCTTGTCTGATCTCTGATGACTTCCTCAGGGTTGGTTTCTAGAAGCAGGGTCCATGAGTGGAGAGGTCATGAACAATTTGAGGTTGCTGAACACGGTGTTGGACTGCTGTCCAGCAGGGTGTTGCCATTTACTGACCTACTGAGGACTGTGTGAGAATGCCCATTCTTCTGCCAACAGCACCGAGCATGGCTTTTAAGAGAGATCTTTTCTAATTTAATAGGTGAAATTTTTTTCAACTTATTATTTCAATCTGGTGTGTATTTTTAAGTGAGATTGATTATCATTTCCTAAGCTTATTGATCACTCTATTGTTCCCTTGTGAATTAACTGGATCTGTCCTTTCTTCTTTAGGGTGTTCATCAAGCCTTATTGATTTGCAAATGCTCGTGGTGCATTAGGGAAAGACCCTTTGATGTGACGGTTGCCTTTTTTTCTCTCAACTTGAGGTTCCATCCCAGCACCACCTGTGTTCTGCCAGCCTCTAATAGTGGCCTGGGGCAGTAAAGAACTTGGTTCTTACAGGTGGAAACCTGCATTTGAATTCATCCTTAGCTAATGGGTTATGCCCACAATGGCCAAGTGTCCCTGTTGCTCACTGCCTGTCATCAGCACAGTGTCAATAGGGAGAGCCATCTGCTGAGACAGTCTAGTGGGAGATGCTGGTGGTCCCTTCTGACCCTTCATTTCTTCTTCTGTCAACACCTCTGATTTGTTGTAATGCATTCTAACTCTGCCACTAAAACCATGGCTCCTCTTATCCCCTCCTTAACCCTTTTCCACTCCCACCATCATCTTGCCAGCATTAAACAGCAGCCAACTTGTGCTGAGCCTTGTCACCAGGCTGACCCTTATTGCCCAACCCCTCTGAAGTTGCCTCTGACCCTCGACAACACCGTCCTCCCACAGCTGTTCCATGTGACAGCTTGGTGTCCTACACATGCTGCATGGACCAAGGCACCTGCATGCACAGGCATGTTGGTCCGTCTAGACCCATGTGCAGGCATGGGTCAACCCAAGGAGGAGGTGGACCAGCCTGCAGGCCCCTGGGAGTTTTGAAGACCCAGGGAGATGAGCCTCATCCCAAAGATTTTAGGTGTGTGGATGTATGGCATTTTCTGTGTCCTGAAATGAGGCCCTTGTGAGACCCCCCAACCTCTGCTAGATCAGCTAGTTTCCACTTAGAGCCTGTCCAGGTGGTTGGGCAGATTCACGCCCTCTGATCCCTGCAGTGGGTTGGTTGGGATCTTCCTGGGAAGCATAGTCTCTCTTCCCTCCCCTTGTTGGTAATTCCTGAGGTATATGGAGCCTAAGTTGGGGGGGGGGAGTAGAAGGTTTGGAGATTGGAGACTTTATTTGGCATCTGTTCCTGGTTCTTCCAGCCTGTAACCTGGGCTGGCCACCAACCTTGCTGAACTTGAGTCTCGCCACCTAGGCATGGAGCACCGTCCCAACATGGTGCTCTAGGAGGATGGAGCAAATGTTCTGCAAACCACCAGGCACTGTAGAGGGGAGTATTTGCTGTGGAAAAATGTGTGATATTCTGCTATCTTTAGGGATTGTATTTTAAAAGGTGGTCTCTGAGGAATTTTGAATCAGAAATTATGTTCACTTCCTCTGGAAAGCAGCCTTATCTTTCCCTGGCCCCAATCTTCCCAGTGGGGACAAAATGCCCTTCCAGACTCACACAAGTCCCAGATCCTCAGTGGGACCTTTGCTTCCCTTGTCAGACCACCAGCCAGAAGTGGCTGCCCTGACACAGGGGCGAGAACTGAGGAGGGCATGGCCACGTGTGGCCCCTGAGAGCTCAGATCTGCACAGGGATTGCAGGAAGCTGGTGAGGCTGGTGGCCAATGGCTGCAAGGAGAGGCACGACAGAGCCTGGGGCAGGGCAGGCTTTGCCCAGGAGGACGTCTGTTTGGATGGACGTAGACTGGCTGTCCTGGGAGGAGTCGGCCAGATTCTCCTGCCCAGTCCTGCCCAGCTCACAGGCTCTTGGTGCATGGAACTGGGTGCCCTGGGAAGTTCTCTGTCCTATTCTGCAGTCAGCCATGGTGTGGGGAAGGGCAGATGCTGGTGTGGTGGAGACCAACCCAGGAGCGCATGTCCCTAGGGGCCGGCAAGGATCTGAGTGCACACAATCCTGGGAACTGCTATGTTCTGACAAGGGCACCACCCCAGGCTGTTAAGCTGTGGCTGGATTCAGAGCTGATCGGCCCCTGTTCTTGTCATGGGTTCAGTTTGTGGGTACTGTTGGGACGGGCTCAGCCAGAACCTCAGAGCTCCCATTTGAATCCAGGCTGGGGTGGGGTGGGCGGGACTGGGTCCATCCTTGCTCCCAGCCCCAGAATGGCCACTTAACTCCCTGTGAAACCTGCGGCTCTACACTGGGACATGACAAATGACCAAAAAATCAATTTGTCATCTGATTGGAGGTTTTTGATTTCCTCTGATGAGTTTAAATTTCATTAAAAGCAACCTTATTCCAACATAAAAGGAATCCTTGAAGGGTAGAACAGGGGATTGTCTCACTGAGTATAAAGCGTCCCAACTCTTTTGTGTGATTTATTCGTGGCATTAATTGTGAGGGCCAACCCGTGGTGTCTGTTGGCAGCTGTGCTGTTATCAGGGCCTGGGATCGGCCCAGCGAGCTCAAAGCACAAGGACTCACATTCAAAAATCGCTCTTTGGCATATTGACACTTTAGTTATCAACAACCCTTTTTATCTGCTGGGAGGGAGCTCGCAACTCATGGGGCCAGAATGAGCTACAAATCACCATGGTGGCCGCCTCTCTGCATTCTCTTAATTGTATGTATTCTCTGGAAAAAATGATCATCATGGCCTCTTGTCTTGATGAGAAATTGACATTTTCTGAGGCCTTCTTTGGGCGCCCCAAGCAGGGAGATAAGGCCTGGAGTTGTTTTAGAGGAGGGCAGCTTCTCTCCTTTCAGCTCTTTATTGCTCTCGTTGACCCACTTGATGAGTATAGATTTCACGAGGTCTTTTTCAGCATTTGAACTATAAAAGGTTCAGAATGACACCACCCCTTATAGACAAAAGATAACCTTGCCCTTTGAATATATTGATTCTTTATTAACTAGGCTGTTTAATGCAATGAAATGAGGCATTAGATTGAAGCCCATTTCAAGTGCTTTGAATAATCTTTAAAAGCTTGAAAGACCTTAAAAGGTGGCCTGACAATAATCGGCATACATTTTGAGAGAAAGCAATTCTGATTTGAAACGCAAACATAAAATAACTTCTCTCTCCCCCTAGGTTACATGGGCCAGTTCCAAGGAGTGGACACTCCTGGTACCAGCTCAGTGGGAAGGAGCCCCATGGCTGGCAGCAACTTCTCCAACCCTGGAGGCTTGATAAGGAGCCTGGCTCCAGGGGAGGGCCGAGGGCAGTGGGCCGGCTGTGAGTTTATATCCCACCAGCCTCTTACTGTCTCTTTAAGGCTGGGACAGGACTGTAAAGGGACCTGATTGTCATTGACAGGAGAAAAAGGTATTCACAAGTTTCTTTATGTTTTGAGTAATTGTTTCCTGTTTTGCTCAGCAGAACAAGTAATTAAGATGACATTTGTGAGTACTAATTTAGATCACACTTGTGTGTATGTGTTATAAAGCTGCAAGCCAAAACATGCAAAGCAGCCTTTCATTGAGGAGAAAATGGAAAATCCTGAGTGAGGGGGCCGGGAGAGGAAACTTGCAGAAGCTGTGTAAATTAGAACCTGCACGGATGGCTGACCTCATTAGAGTGGTGCATTTGGCTACACCTAAGCACAGCCAGCAGCGTTGGTGCAGAACACAGGGTAGGGCGTGTCACTGCGCTGATGCAAAGGGTGATGACCTCCGGGTGCTCCAGCCTCGCCCTGCCCGCCCACCTGGAGCCGCTCCATGTGCTCTCTCTAGCCTGGGTTTTACCCAAGTGGGTACAGCAATGGAGACAGAAGGGACACAGCTGGAAAATCCAACAGGGTTGCTCTGTACACACCAAGGCCCCTGTTCAGGAACAGAGGGCTGGTTGGCCTGCTGCAGGACCATCAGCATCCTCAGAGACCACAGGCTGCTCAGCAGCCGGGCCACCCAGTGTGCTGCGACCCTGCATCCGCACACAAACACAGTCAGACCTATACATGCTAGGGCAGCGTGCACACAGATGGCGTCTCGGGGGCCACACTGGGAAGTGTTTGCTGAACGTGTCTAGGCAGGTGGGGGCACTGAGGATGGATAACTCCATGGCAGGTTCTTGGAAGGATCATCTTGACCTCGGCCAAGACTCGATTCGGGGACCCAGGATGTACAAATGAAACCTCCAAGGGAACGCGCACGCGTGTCAGTCATTTTAATAATCAAAACAGATAAAATCACCAAAGGTGAAATTCACAGACAAGAAATACTTTAATTAAATATTGTGTAAAATGAACATTTTATACAGTTAAATATCTGAAAAAATGTACAGATAAAACAATCTTATTGTAGGGTCTTCGACAGCAAAATCTACCATTTAGTGAAGCGCTCAATTTCGAGACAGTGAAGCAATGAGGGCGTCGACTAACCGATCTAAAACAAAACCAAGTGCAGTGAGGACCCTCTCGGACGTCCTTCACGTGTGCACGTGAGCTCTCTCTAGATTAAACCTTTACTTACACAAAATAACACGGAGGCAATTTAGTTCCAAAGTGACTTCTCAGGCTTTCCCACGTAGCTAAGCCTTGTCGGTCATCACATGCCAGAGTGTGACCTGCCGACTGCTGGGGATGGTCTGTTTATTTTACTGAGTCCCTTGAACGAACATTTTCTAAGTTGTGCATTGTTGTTTGTTTGTTTGTTTGTCAAAAAAGTTTTAAAAAGTCCCTCCTTTAGTTTTAAATTTGATTTCTGTGGCAGTTTGCAAAATGCTTGCCGTGCTGTGTCTGCGAAGCATTTAGTGCAAAGGCAAAAACAGAACAGAACAGAACAAAGAGCAAAAGTCCTGACCCTTTTGGTCTCACTGTGGGTTTGGCACTAACGGGCACAGTGTCTGAGGAGGTCATTCCAGTTTAAAAAGCACAGACAGTGCTGTTGAATCCAGCCACAAAAATATCGTTTTAAAAAATTAAAAACCAGCAGTGATTTGGGTTGCCCCTGACCTCTGAACCCAAGGTGGGCTTGGAAGGGTGCGGAAAGCAGCAGAGACAGACCCAGGAAGGAACGACCTACAGACAGGAGGTTTGTGCTTTTATTGTGTGTGTGTGTGTGTGTGTGTGCATTTTACATCGTAAATCTCCAAATCAAATACCGATTAATAATTGTGGTGTAAGCCTGTGATAAAATAGCACAGAAGTTTTTCAAAGAAGTCCACTTTTAAGGCATCAGAGAAGTTAATGTGGCAAACATTTTAATTAAAACATCAGAAGTAAATTTTATTTTAAACTTTAGGCCTCTGAATTTTTCCAGTAAACACAGTTCAGCTATGTGGCGAAGTCATGGGTGGCAGCTAAAATGACTTTGTACATTCTACAAAAAATAAAATAAGGACACAGCCCCAAATGGCGTCGCCTCTCCGCGGCCGCTCCACATGCACGGGATCTACTAGGATTTGTCGCGGCCGGTGGCACCGATTTGCTTTGACTATACAACGAACTTTTTTTTTTTCAAAAGTATTTGCTCAGATAACTTAAAAATAATATAAAAATAAACAATGAATTTGACTTTTCCTCAAAATAATAAAAAAAAGAGATGGAAAGTCTAAACAATAACAAACATTTGAAGTACAAATGAAATGTGAGGACACTGGTTCATCTAACGAAACAGGTCAGAGAGACAGTTCTTGGCTTATCCCTTCCCGGCGTCACCACACCAGGCGTGATCAAAAACCAAAACACACAAGGAAAAGAAAAAAGTGGGAAAGCAATGTACAAAATGTCAAAGATAAATACAATATTTATAATTGATATGTTACAAAATAAAGTCCCTTAGCAACTGCAAGTGTTCATGGTAAAGTACGTGTTAGATGGAGACCGTTTTATCCCTTATAAGACACATAAGGAATAAAACTCATTTTTCTAAATATTTAAGTGGATCTGAAAAAAATTCAAGACAAGTGTATAAATATTTAGCTACAACTTTGGCAAAATCACAAAAGTCTACAATTTTATAACCACATACAAAACACAGGGAAGAAGGACCTAGAAGTCAAAAGGACAATTTCTGGTACAAGAAACATAGACCTCACAGTAGCCTAAGAATGCAATAGTATACAGTGCTAGCAAAAGTTGAAAAAATGTTGCAGACCGCACTTGCTTAACAGGAAGCTCTAGCAGTGGGAGAATATTGGAACCAACAGACAGTAGCATCTTTTCTCTGTCAGTGTGCTTGTTGAAGGCAAGAGAATTCAATATCAAAGTTACAATTTCTAACTACAATAAGTTACAAAGTTTCGTTTCATTAAGATGAAGGTAAGCAATGATCAACCCTCCCTCCCTCCCGGCCACCCCAGATTCTCCTAACCATGTAGTCATCCTCTGTTCCAGTTTGATGGCTCATACCTCCTTGGCCCCCTTTTTTCACCACAAAAAAATATTTCACATTATAGAGATACACAACCATTGTGAATCTAAGTATGAGTGCAGAAAAATGTCTGGAGGCATTTTTCCTCAGTGTGTCATGGTCATCGAAATGGTGCATTCATGAAGTTTCTCCACACAGATAGCACTACACAGCCAAGACGGAGTCAGAAACTTTATACAAAATAGGCGCTGCTTTGCTTTCCTCCTTCTTCAGGACTGAAGTGTGGAAACATGAGAGAGTTCAGTCAGCCAGATGGAACTGTTCATGAAGGAGCAGGTGGGTTGCATGTCGATTCTTCATAGTTTAAATAAAATCTTTGAACAATGTCTTTTGTAGCGTTTCAACTGCTGCTGATTTTTTGAAGATAGTTTCCTCAGCATGTCTTAACATACTACACGTGTCCCCTGAAGTCCGTCCTGGGATGCTGGGTGCTGCGCAAGGTAAACTAGAGTCCCTCACATGGGCGGGACTACCAGCCCAGACATAGCTGCAACAGAGAAGGGACAAACAGTTACCGCCGGCCGCCACCCGCACTCCCTCTGCGGGGCCTGGGCGCGCCCCTCTGCCTTGGTCAACAAGAAGGGAGGCTCTGCACGTCCTCCACTAACCAGCCTGGGGTGTGGCTGAGGGCGCTGGGAGACCTACTTCAACTTCACGGGGCAGGGGTGCGTGGGCGGCAGGGCCCCCACAGGCAGCCCCCCACAGACCTCCTTTGCAAATAATTTCTGACACTCTGTGTGCAACCAAAAGCCTGCCAATGTGCACACATCTCGGCATTTTGTACAAAGCAAGTGGAGGCCCGGTCTCCCCTCTGTCCAGAGATGGGAACCGGCCAGGTCACTCCTGTGACACCGGCCAAGGCCTTGCTTTTCCTCCTTAAGTGGAAACCAGACTCGCCTCAGTTCCCCTCTGCCTTTGGGCCTGGCTCTGACCGCCTGCTAACTGTTCTGCAGCGTAATGGTGAGTCAGGGGCTCTCAGGTCAAAGCTGCTCAGGGCCACCCGCTCCGAGTCTCAAGGCCAAGGGCCATGAAGAGACGTGAGGCACAGCACGGCTTCAGGGAGCTCTATGCTCTTCTCAGAGTCAAAGAGAAACTTGGCACTGAAATACCAAGTGCAGTCGAAGCTTCCCAGCGAACTCCTGGTATGAATGTAATTTAAACTCTTTTAACTCCAGTGTTGTTTAATTTTTGTCAAAATGATCGTTCTCATTAATTTATGTATAACATATTAACACATTTGTTCATGTAGTGATGTGAGCTTCAATTTCTCAGTTCATTAATTCCAACAATATTAATTTATCTCCGACTCACCGTTACAACTTTATGGTTTGGAAGGCCTGTGTACGTACACACTGCTCCAGGGGCACCATCTTTCGGTCGGCCTAGACGCCGTGTCCGCAGACAGGCCCTGGCTCCTCACCACCTGCCTGCCAAGCAATGCTGCTTTGGTGCCCGCTGATGGCACAGAGGCCAGTCGGCGGCGCCTAGGGGCCTGGGCGTCCCTTCAGACACTGACAGAGGTTGTGAGACAATGATTTCAAATCACGGATACCTTTCCAGTTCCTTTTTTGAGCATTAGTTCATCAAAGTGAAATATGCCACCGACTTCACAAAAGGGCCAGTTTGTCTTCTCCACGGCTACGTCCTCAGCACCCAGCAGAGAGCCTGGCACATAGTAGGCGCTCAGTAAATACTGGTTGAATGGATTCATTTTTTTAAAGGAGTAACTGGATTTGATTTTCACCGGGAGGAGCATATACCAAAGGTGGTGTCTGAAAGAGGCCAGATGACGGCCACTTAATTCAAGTGCCTGTGGGCCTCAGTACATCACAGAGCCACACGCAAGCTCACAAGACCGAGGGGCACCCCGGCAGCTCTGTCTGCTGCACACTCAGGGGCCACACGCCCGCCCTGCACTGGGCAGGTGCTGGGTGCCCACTCCGCGCGGCCCTGGCAAGCGATGCCTCCCAAGCCCTGGGGCAGCCCTTCTCCTTCTGAATTGAAAGAGAACACTCAGGAAACTCCATCTCTGTCCGCGGAAGGCCGTCAGCCCAGCGTTGACGCACATGGCGCCCTGGGCCTGGAAAAAGCACACCCTTCGCCAAGGGACGACAAAGCCGTGTGGACTGGTCGTCTGTCAGGCAAGATTGAGGAGGAAGGCTCGGCCTCAGGACAAGAAGAGTGGGCAGAGTTTGAGATGGCTCCACAGGCAGCAGCAAGCCCAGGAGATACAGGCGGGGGTATGCCCTGGACCAAGAAGGGGCAGGACTGGCTGAAGGCCCAGTACACAATGGGACTGAAAATGACCATGGCTGTGTGTTTCCCCTCTTCCCTCACACGTCAGGGAACGGGTGCTCTACCAGGAGGACACTAGGTCATCTTGGAAGGATGAGGTGGACCAAAACCACAAGACAGAATCTGGTACTTGTTGGGGCTCAGTGAATGGGTGTCCTGCACATGGGTCTGGGGGCGGACATGGACCGATGGAGCACATGCAATGCCGCAGGCCATGCGAGGAGTCTGAAAACGTGCCCCCGGAGGGCCCGCGCTCCCCCCACCGCCCTCACCTTGCAGTCCGTTCCCGTTGGCGCTGGTGCAGGAGGGAGGCGGCGAGGCTTGGGGCCGGACCACAGGCGCGAAGGCGCTCTTCTGTTTCACTGCGGAGATGACATTGGCAGGTGAGAATGAGAAAATGCCGTGTGTGCTGCTACAGTTTGAAGGGAGGGTGACCGAAGAGGCTGCCATGGTGGGGCTGGACGGCACTACTGCAACAAAGCAAACACGGTCAGCACGCGCGGGCTCGCCCTGAACAGGGAGGGGCCACGAAACAGGACACGACATGCTTCTGGCTGGGCCACTCTCTGGATAACAGGCAAACACTGAGTGCTGGACTCTCTCTTCCAATCGAGCAGCCCCGTTTCATTCCGATTTTGTTTTGGTTGCCAAAGCAATGGCGTTGGGGCCCCTTTAGGTCAATTTGTGGTCGTCATTGGGACGCCCAGCCTCTGGGGCCACCCTTCCTTTTATCCAGTAGCTCACATCACAGAACATCCAAGCAATGCACACACTCGACCTCGTAGTGAATATGAATGTGCGTGATGACGTGTGACAAAAACAGACACTTACTGCCGTAGGGAGAGTTAGCGGAGGAGCCATTAAGAAATCCAGGCGAGCCAGGGACCCCTAGATTGGCCATGGCGCCACTTCCATATCCATTCATGCTAGTGCTGACTGTGTTGTAATTGGACTGCTGGGGAGTACTGCTGGGGACGTATCCTCGCGGGGACACGCTGCTTGTATTGCGACTGTAGCCGACTGTTGAAATCCCCCCCCCGGCCAAAAATAACATTATTATCAGTGACAGACACTTGGGGGGGGTTTCCCCGAGAACCTATATCATATATTAAACATTTTTCATTGACCCTATGCTTGCCTCTCGCTCTGTGCTTCCAGCCAGCTCAGACAACCTTATCACACCAACCCTACTGCGGCCGTCTCCTCGGCGAGCCCCTCTGTCTCTGTCGGCTTCGACAGCTGGCCACGGTGCACTTCGATCTAACCGTCAGTTGCTTTCACGGTTCTCTTTAGAAGCAATTATCAACAGCTTGGATTCCTGGCCTGTCCCCCCACACTCTCTGAACTTCCAGCCTCTGCAGACCTTCAAATGCCAGGGCTGACAGGGGGAGCTTGTTTGTGGCCGTAACTTCCCTGCAGAGGCTGCTTTAGGGGTCTTCATTCTTACAACTGCTATTTCTGTGAGTGGGGGTGGGGCGGGACACGGTAGCTTCTCTCCTGCCACAGGAGCGTGGATGAGCAGGATCAGACCCAGCGGCACAGTGGAGGTCGTCCTGAGATTACTGCCTGCACCATTTTTAAAGAGGAAATGGACCGAAATGGACTCAAAAGAACCATCTCAAAGACATGCAGCAGTGACCTCGGTGGGCCCAGGTCACTGTCCTCTGGGATAAGACGCAGGGTGGGGAAGTGGGGTTTCTCTCCACTGAGGCATTCCAAACAAGGAATCCAAATCCCACCCCTGCAGCATATCCAAGAAGTTCCTGCTGGCTTCCTGCTCT
>NW_026692843.1:6432500-6435000 GCF_021218885.2 Marmota monax
CGGGGCCACTGGGTCCTGAGGACACGGGGGCCACAGCATGGACTCCCCCAGGTGTGCTGTGGGGATCCTTCCCTGAGAGTCACTGGGCCTCAAGCTCAGTGCTCTGTGGGATTTCCAAGGCATGGGGCCTTCCTGTGGGTGGGACAGGCAAGCCCACTGGATCATCCAGCACCAAGCCATCCTGGACAGAGGCTGGCAGCCGAGTCCTCGGGTGAGGACTCTGAGGCCTCAGCTGGATCTTTCTGGGGAAGTGCTCATGCTACCAGGCTCACCCTCAGGAACAAACACCCCTCCATGGACTGCTCTGCATTTGAAAAACCTCTTTCCCTGGCTCTGAGGACACTAACAGTGAATATCTGACATCCACTGCTAGCATGTTCACAAATTAAAAAGGAGCCTAATGATATTGCTTATGTTCATGCTGAGCATTAAAAAGGTAATGTCTAAAAGGTTTTATTGTGTTAATAAAACTCAGAGGTGGTCAAGACTTGGGTGCACACAGGGATAAAATGTACAATAATCAGTCATAATGTTATGACTTCATTTTTCATTGTGCGTTTTCAACTCTGCCTTGGAAATCAGAGAGGGCTTCTAAAGAGAGAAAGAGACAAAATTATATCAAAGGAGAGGGAAATTATAAGCTTGACTTATCTTTAATGTTATACATCAAAATGGAATTTCTGTGATATGTGGCGTGTGCATAAACAACGGGCAGCTTTTGTCTCTGTTGAATTTAAATGAAAAGTCCCCTAGATATTAATATGTGGACTTCATTTGTTAGCCTGCTAAGTCAGGGACTTATAACAAAAGCTTTGTAAACAAAAGATTAAACTGAATCGAGCTTTAGAAAATGAAAGGAAAACAAGAGTCAAGTAATCACAGATCAGACTGGGGCTGCTTAGATGGAAATCAGCGCGGGCTGCTGGAGTGGAAAATGTTTAATTGAACTATTTCATTACTCGGAAGTTTATGTCCCCCTTGCAGAATCCAAAATATTTGTTATCAGAAAAGCCATTCTTTCCTTCCCTCGAAGAGATGGTCCTTCAGAAGCAATGTGAATCGAACACCTCTTCTCTTACCCTTTGCCCACCTTGGAAGTGGCCAGGCACAGGCCTGGTGACTCCCCACGCCTGTTGGCCTGGCCCTTGGCACAGGTTTGGGGCGTTGGTATCCCCCTTCCCAGGGCACCTGCTGCCCCCAAACCAGAGCCAGCCCGGTGGCGGCCCCACCTGCGTAGGGCGCCACGCGCTCTTTACTAACCTTGGGTAACCTTTCGGGATCACCCGGATGTCTGGGGATCACTTTCTGCAACCTCTGGAAGCCGTAATCTATGGTTGGTTCATTAAGGGCTGCAACAGGACACAAAAACGTAGATCAGGTTAATTACGGTTACGTCGTCCGCCGTGTGGTTACCGCATGCTCTCACACACGGGTCTGGGTCTCCTTCTCTGACACTTTCTAAGGCAAGCACCCTTGAATGCCAGCTCCAGCTGAAGGAATAGATTTCCCCCTTTCTTTTGCACATAAAAGCAATGATTATTTCTAATCTATAATTAGACTGGAAGAAAGTCGAAGGGTGACTCAATATATTGTAAAAATGGTGGTGCAGTCACAAAGTGACAGGTCTTGGGGCCATACGCAGCCATCACCACTGCTGTGATGTGATGACTGCATCTCGCCGTGCCTTCCACACTGGCCAGGGATTTATGGGAAACTGGCAATTATGACATATGTCCGGCTATTGCTAGCCTCAGATTTATCCCTGTGGTCCTTTTTTGTCTCGCATATTGCCTGAGCACAGACCAGGCAGGAGGAGCACTTATTCTTGCAAAGCTTTAATAATCTGTGAATGGCTGACTACAAACTGATGTAGAGGACTATCATTCTACAGCTGCAACCCACCAGCCCCACGAAATTGCCGGCCACAAATAGTAATTAATCTTTTTATCCCTCAAATTGTAATTTTGACTATGAACTGTGCGCGGCCATAAATCAGCCGCACATGCGCCGTGTACAGTGCATGAATCACGGCCGGGACTCTGTCCGCCTGCACACACTGTGTTTAACAAGCTTTCTAAGGAGCCATCGGGCTTTATTATGGCTCTGCCTGACTCCAACAAAAACTGAGCCCGGAGGCCCAGGGACGCGAGTTAAGATGAAAATACTTATTAGGGTACAGTACTTCTGGATGTAGATAGCGTTTTCTGTGGAGTAACTCTGCGGTGCATGGTGCGACATCAATCAGGAGGTTTTCGGAGACTAATAAGACCTGCCGCCATCTATTCATTACTCCGCCCGCAATTTGGGCCATCATTCATTAGTAATTTGATGATTACCACCACCCAACCCGGCAGGTCTGTGGAGTGCAGGGGAACACAAAGGCCACCACTTCCTAAGAGGAAGGTTAGGGGCTGCCTTTGAAAAAGCTCTCCACAGTAATTGGTCACCGTTATCCTCGAGTGCTGGGGCTGTGGGCGCATCTCGTAAGCAACGCAGGAAG
>NW_026692843.1:6440000-6452500 GCF_021218885.2 Marmota monax
TTTTCTCATTAATTTCTCAATAAATTTGGCAATGAATTTCAATCACAGAACTCGGCAGGGTGGGCCGGGCATTGTGGTGTGCATGGAAACACAAAGGCCACGCAGCCCCGGCATCACTCACCAGGGAGCTGGCCTGCAGGAGCCGCCGGCCCCCGGCTTGGCCACAGGACAAGCGGGAAGACGTGAGGTCATCCTTCTACACCAAGAGGCTAAGCCTAGGTTTGCCCCCATAAAAGGGACTTTGGGTTTTCTAGCATCCTGGCTGCTCTAAGCCAGGGGATGCCCTAGCGCCAGCAGAGACTAGCTCAGACCCACAGGGTCGGCCTCAGCTCCTCGCCACTCCCCAGAATTCCTGCCAACCCGCCAACCACAGGGTATTTTCCACCAACAAGTCTTCTAAGGATGGGAAAAGTGCCACAGTTGACTTCTAATTGGAATCTGGAGTCTCCTCGTTCACGTCGGGAATATTGTTCTGGTATTCACATGACAGCCCAACCGGGCCTCCTGCACAGGGACCAGCTTCCATTCACCACTGCCTGGCAGCGGATGGCGGCATTGTGATGTGACACCAAATGCAGAAAAGGGGACAGCTCATCTTCCTTGTTACCAAAATAATACCCTTGCTGACAACTATTGGACTGCATTCAAACACTTCTGTTTACACACCTCGAAGAATACACTGGATTACCGCTTTTATAGTCCTCACGGAACTACATCGACCAAGCCCAGCCGGCAGCGAAGGAAAACCTGGGCCCAGGGCGCCCTCACCTCCCCGCCTCTCCGCTCGCTCGCGGCCCAGCACACACACTCCCAAGAC
Source organism: Marmota monax (assembly GCF_021218885.2). Lineage (NCBI taxonomy): Eukaryota > Metazoa > Chordata > Mammalia > Rodentia > Sciuridae > Marmota > Marmota monax. The sequence continues at coordinate 6,440,818 of NW_026692843.1, forward strand.
CAACCAGGCCTGGGCGTCCTCTGCCCCCGCCCCAACGTATCCTGGCATCTCAGCCCCTCTGAGTAGCGACGAGCAGGTACTGGAAGCTACCAGCAGGTGAGAACCTCAACACAGCCAAGATAGCACTCATGCCTGGCCTGTGCTGGGCTGGGCTTGAAGAAACTGTCCCTGGGCAGCCAACTGTTTTGGAGGCTTTCTGGGGGAGGAGGGGGGGTCCTAAACTCCTAGTCAGAAACACAATGCTCTGCGGAGAGCGATCCGAGCAATGGATTTGTACACTTTAACCCAGCGGAAAATCTCTGTGCAGAGGTGAGCTGTAAAATGAGCTCCAGGGGACCCCTCTGGAGGTGGCGGTGCCCCTGCCATGACCAAGGACAGAGGAAGGTCCCTCCTGTGCCCTGGGCTGGTGGTGCCACCACAGGAGCCCCTCCTGAGGCCCCCATTCTCCTATTTAGGTGTCCCTTCTCCTAACACGCGGAAGGAAGATCACTCAGGGTCACCCTCTGCCATGTGTCTGCCCTACTCAGGGCAGCGCACATAGTAGGTGCTCAGAAGTGCTGAGGCACGATGGCCACCCAGCTCCTTGAAGATGCCAGGCTAACTTGGAAGCTGTCAAAATGTCTCCAACTGCGAAGCAAAGTGAAGGAGCCGAGTTTGTGAAGGTGCTCAGCAGCATGGTCCTGATCTCCTACACCCATCAGCTGCCAAGTGGACACACAGTGTGGCCTAACCCTATAAGAACAGCACCCCAACACATGATGCAGCACAGGTGACCCCCAGGGCCCTGAGCAGGGCTCTGCCCATGATTCCCTGACATTAGTGTCCAGAATAGGAGGTACCCTGGAGGCTACAGGAGAGGGGTTGGGGGCCCACTGGACTGTTCTTGAGTAACTGGACCAGCACTTACACAATATTGTGACATATGTTAAAGACCATTCAGTGTACACTTGGGGTGAACCTAAATTTGTGGATTGTGTGTGAAGAAATGATTGAGGCAAAGCAACCCTGTGGATCTGAATGAGAGGGCATGCCAGCTACACCCACCTGGGGACAGGCCTCTGGTCTGCAAGCCGTCTGGCAGTACCGGTGCTCCTGCTGTTTGTCTAACAGCACAGAGACCACACTGGGCCACGTGCGACAGGACCCAGCTATGGGCCAAGGACAGCAGAGAATGAAGTCTTGCTGCGGGGGTGAAACAGCTTCCCAACATGATTGCCCTTTTCAACTTCCACAGACACATTTTTTACTCCTAATTCATCAGGCTCAATACCCCCCAAGAAAGGAACATTCAGAGGCAGTGCCTTTAAAGATACTGCCAAGCTTGACCCAAGTACTGAGTCTCATGGAACAGCCCCACTCCCACACAGGTTGAAACCATCTTGCTGCCCTGAGACCAGTGTGCTGTGTCCCCACCTGACCTCCCCTCCCGTGCCTCTGGGCTACTCACACCCCTTCCACCTGCTGTCCAAGCCACCCTTCTGTGGCTCACCCTCTTCCCTCCCCCTTGAAGACCCCTGGCCCCCCACCAAGCCTCCAGGGCTGCAAGCTCCACACCACCTGCCAGGACTCTTCCTCCCACAAGATCCCAGACCCCTCTGCACCCCTTCTCAGGGGACTTGGACTCTTCTTAGTCATGACTATCAACTCCTCTTCTGCATCCTGTTGGTCCCCACTAGACACTGAGTCAGAGGGACTGCAGCTCAGCTTCTGCATCAGACATCTGCCAAGGGCTGTGCAGGCCCCAGGCTGCCCGGATGAAGACATCGTCATGTCCCTTTGGTCAGGAGCCCACTGCCAAGTGGCAAGAATACATAGCCCTGTCCTGACACCCCAATCAGAAGGGCCTCTGAGACCCGGTGGTGGTTTCCTTCCCATCCCAAATTACTGCAGCATGCAGCTGAGGCCCTGGCCCAGAGAGGCAAACTCCAAACGTAGATGCCACAGGCAATTCCAAGCTGCGTGGAGGTGGCGCCAAACCACGATGCACCTCTAAGATGACACAACACTCACCCTGAAGGTCATTCCACTTGGTTTTTCTATCCATGCAGGTGAGGAGCAGCGCAGGTGACCGAGGAATGTGGGAAGAGGGCCTGCGGCCACGGGGACACAGCTGAGCACGTGTGCAGCGGGAGCAGCCCATAGGCCTGGTCCGTGGGGTGGACACAGAATGTCAGCAGTGTCAGCCCAAAGCCTCCAAGGGCAGGAAGCCCTGTAAGGCCTGGCACCTCCCACAGTGCCTGGCAGCCACACGCTAACCTCTCTCACGGCAGCAAACTCCGCTAACTGGGAACGACTGCACTTCCACCCAGGGCCAGCGCAGGAGGCCGGGCTGCAGGCTTTCACCTGGGACTCACCACAGCCAGTGCCAGGTCTCAGCCACCGGCACCCTGCAGGGCTCACACCCTCGTGGGTGCACACCTGGAAGCTCAGTGCTCACAGGCCCCAGCCGTGCCAGGAGGCGCTCCTTAGGAAAACAGAGTTGGTCTCCAAAGCACGGGGTAAAAGGATCGCCACTGCTCACACATCTGGCTGGACCCCAGCCTTGGGTGCATGGGCTCATGTGATCAGTGAGGGCCACAGGCCACAGGCCACAGCCCCCACCCCTCTCGGGACCAGAGGAGAGGTGCCAGCTCAACACTTCAGGTGAAAAGATGGAGAGGAATATGGCCAAACATACCTCCATCCCATCACCTGGCTCCGGAGGTCGGGCTCCTCGGTGGCCACTGGATGCTTGGTGGGGAAGCCGTGAGGGCCCGAGAAGGCCAGAGGACCCACGGGGCTCCTCTGCCCTCAACAGAATCTCCATGTGTGGATGACACAGGAGGACACACCTCAGTGGAGAGGGTGGGGACCAAAGGGGAGAGAGGAAGATAACCCCGGGTCAGGCTGCACCTAAACTCCAGTCTGCGCAGGATTGGCACCAGGTCTGCGGCATTCTGTTGTCTCCACAGAGTTTGTGTTCTCAGTGTTCACTCGCTCTGTGACAAGTCCTCCAGAGCACCCACGCTCCCCCATAAGCACCCACGCCTGTGGAGTCAAGTTCTTGCACGTGCTCGTTACTGCATCCGACGATTTTTTGTGTGTGTAGTAAAGAGTCTACATCACTATGAGTTTTCCGTTCTGTTGTTTATCTAAAAACCTCTCTAAGAGAAGAAAGCTAGATGCTACTTATTTTGCATTTTCTATAACAAATAAGAAAGGTTCAACTATTCCAGTTGATAATTTTATGAAAGCACTTTTTCTCAGGCTCTGCTTCTATGACCCAAGCCTCAGCCCCTAGCAGTGTGTGCAGCGGGCCTCAAACCTCCCCTGGGTGCACCAGCGGGCCACAGCCCAGCAGTGCCAGGACCCAGCCTGCGCCACACATGCCCGAGCAGACAGCGCTTGTCAGCCATTTCCGACCTCAAGTGCCCGCTCGAGCCACATGTCCAGAAACAGAGCGCATGGCGCACATGGCCCCGGCTCCCCCAGCCCAGGGCTTCTCACACTGTCTTCAGAAGGGTGTCCTTCCCAAACAGAACTGGAAATAAACCCCCGAATGGGGGCCCCGTCTCTCCCACTACCTCTGCCCTGTGCCCCCAGCACTGCCATGGGGAGGGTGCTGGGACCACAGACCCTGTGGCACTCTGGGGGAGAAGGCCAGGCCTGCCCGCATCAGAGCCACACACGCCGCCCATCCCAAGTGAAACCGACGACCCCTTTGTCCTTTGGGGAAGACGGATGGCCGTCGCCTCATGCTCGTCTTGTCAGGGTGCCGAGGAGTCAATACCTTCACCTTGACGTGGAAACTTCGTGATTTATCAGTCCGTCTCCCCTCAAGGGCTTGTGTGGCCCCGGCAAGCGCAGCCAATCGGGGTGCAGGGAGCAGACTGGGTCACAGCCACTTGGAAGGCAACCAAACCCCCCTCTGATGACAGACAAATGTGTCTTGTTAGCAACAGCCCAAAAGCGCTTGACTTGTACTAATAACAGAAAGGCCACGCTGGTCACCATGGGTCCAAAGACGAAGCACCCTGTCAGCAGCCTGGTTGGGAAATTAGCAAATAATGTTCTTTCCCTTGATAAATGGGTGACAGCTCCCTCTCACCAATCATTTTTAACATTTTGATGCATGCCTATGATCCCACTGGAGGGGCAGAAAAGTTTACTGGCCCTCAATGTTCACATGATGAATGGAACTCTCTAAATGTGCGATTTCTGTATGAGGTATAGTTCATTTTAAGCAATTCTAGTAAATGGGTGTCACTGATTAGGACAAATAGTCTACTTGTGCAATAGCACAAACGGTGTATCTCATTCTCCTGGCCTCCTTCGAGACAGGAAAGAGGGGACAGCAGGGACCCGGGAGCCTTCCCACAACCCTCTTTAAAGGGACACATTACTGAATCCCACTCCTAGCTCCAGCTCAGCATGCTGGCAGCTGACCTGCTCCTGTGTGGGGTGGTCATGCTGCCACTGAGGGAGGACACCAGGTGGGCACCCATACCACCTGCCTTTCAGCTCTGCCCTGGAGGCCCGAGGACCCTAGCATTGGCCACTGTGAAGGGGCAGGCTGGGGAAGTGTGCCACCTCTCCTGCCACAGACAACTGACAAGAACCATGTGGGGAGGGGAGTATCACCGAGTCACGGGCTGGTGGGATGAAAACCTCGATTCAGGGCAAGAGACGCCCGAGCTGACAGCACAACCCCGCGCTATCCTGCAGGGAGATGGCTTGTGTAAAAGTCAAGGCATCCAGAGGTGTCCCTGCTCTGGGGACAGCGCAGAGGGGTGATGGAGAACTGAACTTTCAATCAGTATGGCCAGCATGGCCACAGGATGCACACTGCAGACAGGAATGGGCAGTGGGCAGCTGGGCTCCGCTGGCCCTGGCCAAGAAGGGTAGGGTCACTGGCTGCTTCAGGCTTATGCTGCCCAAACTCCAGAACCTGAAAGTGTTTCTCACTGTGTCCACGTATGTGGCTGTAAACCTATAATGGAAACAATCAGGTGGTTTACGCTTAAGGCAGCCATTGCCATTTGGTTCATCAGGGTAAAATGGCATGATTTGTGGGCGGCAATTAGGAATCATGGGCTCTGCAGATGTGTTTGAGGTGCAGCAGCCAGGGAGAAGGTGAGCAGGAGCTGGCACGGCCCGCTGACCCTGGGGGAACCCCGTGTGGGCCACACCAGAGGTCTCCCCCAGGATCCAGCACTGCCAGGCTTTCCCAGGGGATGAACACGGAGCCCTGCCAGCAGCCTTGGTGGGAACTGTGGCCACGGCTGCAGGACAGCCCTCAGGAGGAACCACTGGCCCTCGACATGCAGCCAGTTCTTGGACATTTTTTTTTTTTTAAGAGAAACATAAATACTACATCAGAGAGAACACAAACTGTCAGCAGTTGCTGGCTGAGGAATGATTTCATAAGCCTGAAATTGAATGCATGTCTTTGTGCAGAAAATAATCATTTTTATGTTCCCAACTAGTGAGCGCATCACAGACCTGGGGCTGGTCCAGGTATTGGAGTCAAGAGCTCCCCGTGTCCATTGCGGGACATTCGCTGCTGCCTGCCAATATCTCATCCAGGAACTGGCTCAGTCTGTCACTGGAGACACCTTGACTCCCAGTAATTTGTGATAATTTCTTAAATTGAGCAAAAGAAATCTCTAAAATGAGGGTGGGTCAATCAAACGTCAGGGTAAGAGGTCAACAGTTGAAGTCCCCCAAGCCCATTCCTGGTGTCCTGGGAACAATGCTGATGTCAAGCCTCCACCAGTGGCCTCCATTCTTGATTTAAAGGGAGACCACTCTGCCAATGACCACTCTGAACATTTTAAGAAAACAGCAACACACATTTTTGCTGTAGCACTTCACACTTTAGGACATGCCTGTAAAACTAGTTTTTGTGATAACATAATTTCAATTAGAAGCATGCAAACTCCAATCTGTCTTAATCAAGCAACACTGTAATGCTTCTATTCTAATTAAAAAATAATTTCTTTTATTACTCTTAACAACTCGATGTGTTTCTACTGGTGATGTTACAAATGCCTCTACATGGGTTTCCCAGGTAGGAGATTCCAGTACTATCTTAATTATTATTAAATAAGCAAGTGGTACACTATTAGACAAATATTAACACGAGCATTGCACCCAGTTATTAATTTGCACTATTCGCTTTTAAATGCAGCAAATATCTCATTAATTTAATTTTCAGTGCCCACCCGTTTATATTGCATTTTACAGTCTAGAAGGCGATTCACTATTAACTGGCAATTACATACACAGTGATTGTTAATTCTGCTCCTAAGTGCTAGCCGCTTGAAAACTGTTCTCTCTCTCTAATTTTTGACCTTCTTACAACAGGGGTGAGGCGCACTGGGAATACTAAGGACTAGTATGGAAGCACTGGACATGTCATTTGTGACTCCTTCTTTTAATTCACCGTGCTAATCAACTCAACTGCCACAGCCTCCCAAGGTAATTGTGACTTGAGAGTGGTTGAGAGCAGCAGGCGAAGGGGCTGGACGGGTGGGGCTCGGCCCACCTCCCCTTCCTGGGCAGGAGAGGCCGACTGTGCCCACTCTGGGTTGACTAATAGGGTCTGGTTCTGAAAAATCTGGTATTTCTCAGGTCACTGTAAACAGATCATTTAGGCCTTTTGTAAAGTCCCTCCCAGCCCCTACAGGCTGGCGGGCAGCCCCTCCTCTGCACACAGGTTCATTATCCCCTGGCCCGGCTGCCCCGTGGCTGGCCCCACGCCAGGAAGGTTAAATGTGAGGGTATCCCGGCAGCCTCCAGGGCCTGGGACGCTGATGGGAACCAGACGCCCAGGGATGGCGCCCACGCCGTGACACCCAGTGGGGCAGGCTCAGCTTTCAGCAGGGAGAGGCTCCCGGTGATTACCTCGTTGTCCCCATCAATTTGGGGGCAATGCAAATCAGACAGAAGCTTCCAGGTCAGACAGGGTATGACCCCACCTCTCCTCTGCTCCCTGAGGTACTGCTTCCCCCCACATATCCCTTACACTGCGTTTGAAATGTATATTCCCACTAATGATTGGGGTGTGGGGGGAGGCAATAAATTAGCTTCCAGCTAGGAAGGGCTGAGCTGCAGCGTGGCCTCCTTCAAAGTGCCCGTGCTCGGGAGGAAACCCCTGAGTCCTGGGCAGCAGGACCCTGGAGTGTGGCCCACCAAGCCCAGCCAGCCTCGGAGTGAACGCAACACCATTCGGAAAGGGAGGGCAGGCCTCTGGGGAGGCCGTGGGCTGGACCCAACTCAGCTTCCCTTGGGGGAGGTGAGGGACACACAGACACCCAGGAAGGGCACCTCTGGCCAGAGGACAACAGGCGGTAGAGACAGCTGCACTTCCCCACCCACTGGTCCCAGAGAATCGGGACTTGGGACCACTGTCATGTGACCCCTGCCAACCAGTGACAGGCAGCACCTCCCTCCCTGCACACTTGCATCTGTTTACAAGTGTTCAGCCCAGGGCCTTTCTCTGCAGCACTGGGACAGGATCATCAGCAGACCACAGGCAACGCAGAGAAGGGAGCAGGACCTCTCTGCTGTCATATTTTCTCTTTTAAAAAGTTATCCACCATGACAGTAGCCACACAGACCTCCCTGCCAAAGCACCTGCATCTGCCAGGATCTGAACTCAGGAAAGAACCCAGTGAGACCGTCCCCTGGTCTGATGTAAGAACAAGTAGCATCCTCCTGAGCAGAGCAAATCAGTCTTGCCACATGTAGACACGTGCTCACTGGGTCCCAATAGGCAAATGCAGGTTGTGGCTGAGACACAGAAGCTTGCTCGGGACACCTATCACCTGACATACACCTGCCACAGTGCAGGTGCCACTACATGGCTCAGGAACAATCAATCGATGTCTCTACCTCCAGGGCGCTCAGGATGCAGGCAGCTTCCCATGGACCTAGACATAAGTTCAATGTCACTAACGTCCTTCATGAGGCACTCTTCACCAAGGGCCTGCCATATAGAGACACTGTATAGATTTTACCCCTGGTTCTCACAAAAACTCCACAAGGGAGGGCAGAAAAATGGGACTCAGAGGAGTAGGGAGACAGGAAGCCAGGTCTCACATCACCCAGAGGCTCAGGGCTGTCACATTACAAGACCTGGCTGGTCTTTGCACAGCACCTGCTGTGGCTACAGCCTAGGCCAAGGCCACAGACTCAGGCACATGTGGGATCACACCAACAGTCCCCATGAATACGTGCACAGCTGTGGCTGCAGCTCACACAGGCCAGTGGTCCCATGGGAAAGGTGCCAGGGAGGCCCTATCGGGCCCGAGGCAGGATTCTGACCCTGGCCACTCCCAGAACCAGGACGCACAGTGGTTGTCCTTTATACCCAGCAAAAGCACCTATTTGTTGGAGTATGCAGAGGTTCAAGTTACAATGCGGTTCTGTTCCGATATGCCTGGAAGTTTTCATAAGTTGAAAATGCCCTACGTGTAAATTCTTCAAATACACCTAACCCACCACCATGCCTCACAATTAGCCTCACCTACCACAAATGTGCTCTGAGTATTTATATGAGCCTACTGTTGGGCTGAATCATCCAACACAAATTCTATTTGATAATCAAGTGCTGAATAGCTTGGGTAACTTACTGACCATCATGCTTGAGGAGGAAATGCAGACTGGAGACCTGGGGACACTGTGACGCACAGTGCAAAGTTGAAGACTCTTATGTTGAGCATTAAGATGCCTCGATTTTATAATATCTCATTTTGATATGTCTTTTTTAATATAGTGGGGGGCTCAGAATCTGGAGAAGTCAATCTCTCTCATCTCTGGATCTTGCAGGGAGCCCCAGAGGCGGCCAAGGAATATGAAGCCTTGTCAGCTATGCCTGCTGCCCCATGTCATTCAGCAGTTCTGGGCCCTAGTCCCCCGTGGGCTGGTCCCATGGGAGGATATGACCCCTAGCATGGGCAAGCCCTGTCTCCCACACTGACCACGTAGAGGTGCTGGACTGTGGGTACCTGGTGCCTCCAAGGACACAGCCCAGGAATGCCTGTGGGGTCCCTGTGGTCTGGGGAGGGGTAGCCTTACATGTTGTCTCCTGTGCTCCTTCAGTGTCTCCTGGAAAGGGAGGAGGCTGAGTAACTGCCATGACCCTCCCTTGGCTGCAAAGGCAGGGGCTTTAGCACCCTGTGTTACACCTTCCAGAGAGGGGACAGTGCACCAGAGGGGGACGAGGCCCCTCCAGGGCACCTTCAGATGGGGCAGAGCAGGTGTCAAGCCCAGAGCACCCTGCTGTCCCCTGCCACGGACCTTGCAGCCACCAGGACACAGGCGTGGTCACCTGCCACTGCACACACACTCCAAGGCCAGGAGTAGTCAACGAGTACTCGCCCATTCCCCCTTCACTGGGCTTTGGCGAGTACTGTCCAGCGCCAGAAGCCTCCCTCTAGTGTCACTGTCGGTGGAGCTGCCTGGGACTGGAACCCAGGATGCAGACACGCCTCCAGGAGAAGTTTACTCATGGCACTTCTCAAACAGATTGTGTCAATTGAACACTTATGTGGCAAAGCCTTGTGTAAGACAGCCTTGAACGAAACATGGGGACCACAAGGGCCGTCCTTACCGCTGCCCTGAGCTTGTCCAGCACCTTCGAAGAATACAGGACCCCTTCAAGCAGAACCCTGTAGGGTCTAGGACCCCAGATCAGAGCAGGGACCTGACTCACACAGAGGCTCCTGTGTGCTGGGTGTGTGACAGGCGTCTGAGTCCAAATTTGGGCAGCTAAACAGTGGCAACATCACAGGGCAAAGCTGGGGAGATGAGGCGGGCAGAGGACCCAGCATGCAGGTGGGCACGCAGGCCACTGTTTTGATGGAGGTACGGGCTACTGCTGTTACTGACAGCAGTCCCTCCACCACTTCATCTTATGGGGTGTGTGGGAGGCTATGGCCCACAGAGGGGATTGGTACCAAGGTCACGTGACTGCAAGTGCTATACACGGCATACTGAGCCATTTTGGATGAAGACACGGGCACCGCACATTTAACACAACCAGCATGGGCCCACAGGGCTCACAGGTCCTCCTAGGCCCTGCACCTGCCCCCAAGACCCCAAGATGCCCTCCCAAGAGTCTCCTTCTGGAGAGCAGCACCCACACTGTTCCACAGGGGCTGGAGCCATGAACTCACCGGTGTAGACGAAGCGCCCAGGAGCGCCTTTGCAGAACTGCTTGGACTTGTAGGAGAGGGTGACTTCGACGACTCCAGGGATGTGCCGCGGCGGGGTCTGCACCCGGATGGCATGGGGCGTTATCAGCTACAGAAACCACACAGGAACAGGCGCTCAGCGGCGCTGGCCCTGAGAGGCGAACACTTGCCAGTTGGATATAATTACCAAAATGAGCACAAATTGGACCGTCGTCTCGGAATGCTCCCTCCTAGCTGTCACCCAGAGAGTCGGGGCCTACGGTTCTTTAAGAAAAATATCTGCAAACGATCCTGGGTTTAGTTTGCAGGAAAGGCCACAGGGCATCATTCATAGGAAAATTGCCACCACATGTCTTCTCAGACCTGCCTCCAGTAATTCCAGCACTAATTGTTCCCGGGCACTGGGGGACCTCCTACGGCAGGCTTAAAACCCCAGAGCTGCAGAGTGGGGGGCACCCGTACCCACCCACAGGAGAAGCCCCCGCCACAGGAGGAACCCCCCACCCAAGGGAACTTGGCCGTAGGTGCCTGGCTTCCACCCACCCCCCGGAGGCCAGCAGGGCAGTTGGCAGAGGCAGCGACAGCCCAAAGGCTTACCTCACTCCACACCAACATAGTTCCGAACACAACTTGTAGACCGTCAAAGAAGTTGTCTCCGATTATGATCACGGTGGCGCCCCCCGTGGTCCAGCCTTCACTCGGACTGATGGCCTTGATGCACGGAGTGGCTGCTCGCACAAGACAGAGAACAGGGACCTCAGCACCCTGACCCTCCACGCCAGCTGCCGCCGGCCGCGAGTCCTGCCAGCCCGCCACGGGAGGAAAGGCGGGCCTTCCTCCAGGCGGCTCGCAAAGGGCAATCGTAGATCAGCATGCTGATGTGTTTAAAGCAAACTATTAAATGTTTTATAAAGCAAAGGCCGAGCTGCAGAATACTAGTGAGCAAGAAAAAAATGGCTTGATATAGCAAATTATGTGTCAGGGCAAATATGACTATTACAAATGATTAGGCATCGCATGCATGTGGCATGTCGATTTATCTGCTTTGCTGTACAGATCTAAGCAGAGTCAATCAAAAGGTTGTTGAAGGAGATGGAAGAGCAAATGCCTCGCATTTCGATTCCTCATAAGCAGCTAATTGGGTTGGGTTTTTTCATCCGCGAACTTTGCCTTTTGGTTCAAAACTTCATTTTCCTCTGTCACTCCACAATTACTACTTTTCACTTTTCATCAGGAAAAAAAATCAAAAGCACTATATTAATACTTTTGTCAAAGGTACACATTTTACATCTAATATTGTTTGTCGACAGGGATCCCTGAGCCGCTGGCCTGACCTCTCTTTGTCTCGGGAGCCCTCACATTTGCATGAGTTATTACAATGGCGCTGCTGAGCGGCCACGGAGGCAGCCCTGCTGGGGGGCGGGGCACAGGCAGCAGAAGGAGGTGCAGGGGGAGGGGGCCACGAGGCCGCAGCCCCAAGATGGGCAGGCAGGAGGCCCAGCATG
>NW_026692843.1:6455000-6472500 GCF_021218885.2 Marmota monax
AATACTGTAAATAATCTGCCTCGCTTTCTGTGAGCTCAAAGGACGCGGTGGCAGGCATCCACCGCAGCAGCAGGGGGAATTAGTGTACTTGGAAACCATCAGCAAGTGTGTACACACGCTGCTGGTGAATATGAGATGATTGGATAATGAGGCGTTAGCCGGGAGAGGCTGCACAGGAGCGCAGAGCTGTGGTTTAGGGGGTGCCTTCTCCTTGAAGAACACAGGACGGACTGGCAGCCAGCACCCCATCCAGTGCACACTACCCGGGCACCAGGCAGCACAGAGGTTCTTAGAAGGAAATGGACAGTCCTTAAAATGAGCTTCCCAAGTGTCACCTCTCCAGGAAGTGATGGCAACAACAGAGGAGCCCCGTCATCTCCTGCAGGGCACCGTGCCCGGCTGCTAGTTGGGATGGAGCACCCCACCACCAATGAGGGGTTTTGAGGCCACATGCACACTAGGGTTCTGAGTCACTTTTTGCATTTTAAGATTTTTGTGGCTTTAATGGGTGGGAAAAGGCACTGCAATCACTGGCAAGAAAGTAACTTGGTCCAAGTGTTGACAAAATACTGATAAACAAAAAAATCCCAAGCAAGGCTGCTTCCTTCCACGAATAGCTTTTGACTAGCTGGGTTTTATCTCCAAGGTACCCACTAGTGGCCTTTATTTTTCTAAATGCTACTTTTCTGCTTACAGTCAAATGCTTTTTCATGCTACTTACAAAAATAAATACTTGTACTTTGCTCAGATCATAATAGCTCATTAGAGGAGGCTGATTTTGGACTCAGACGACAACCTAACACCAGAGGGCTGAGGAGGCCTCCTTGAACCTATCGCATTGCGAGCTCCAGCTCTCTGGGGAAGCAAGGAGCTGAGGACCGGGGATTCAACCTTCTTAATTGTGAGCCTCATTAGTGATGGTTGCTAAGCAAAACACACACCTACCTTCAGTGCATAGGAAGGAGATAAACAATACGTCACAGCCTCTAATGACTCTGATGCTCAAGGCGACCTTTAATTATTATATTTTTGTTCTCTTATACCTTAGTCATTAATGTAGAAAAACAAATTAGTTTATTTTTGTGGACCACAGCAGATTCATAGATCAGCTTCCAGTTTCCACATCTGAATCGTGTTTCATTGTGACAATCTGCACAGCTTCATTCATTTCCCTGCCTCTGCAGCTGCCCCACTTGGGCAGCGTGGCTCTTGAATCCACCACCTCGGGTGCAGGATTTACCCTGAGCCTTGGTTGGACACTCTCTTTGCTCTAACGGGTTTCACTATGCTGTTTGGTTTGCAACTCACTTTTCAAAACTCTCACATTGCTTTATCAATGACTCAGACTGACCAACATCTCATGATTACTATGGGACACGGGAGGGAGGAAATGGCTCCTGATTTGCAGGGATGGGAAAGTAGTGGGCACCAAACACCCGCAGGAAAAGACAGGCTGAGGGGCTAGATGTCAGGCCCAACCCAGGCCCAGAGTTGCTGAAATTGACTCCCAATATCCAAGGACACTTGTCCCTACCTGCCCTCTCAAGGAAATTCTCTTTTAACAAGCAAAACAAGAAGTCCTTCAGTTGGAAGCATTTGACAAGAAAAAAGAAAATTTTATGCTCTTTTTCTCACCCTCAGCCCCATCCTGACTTGCACACACACACACACGTGTGTACACACTCCACCCAGGGATAGCAAGTGGTCCTCCCAGTGCCTTCTGAGCTGACTGGAGCAGGGTGTAACCACCCACGGAAGCATGAGCCAAGTATTTGGGGATGAGCTTCTGGATGGGAGCTTCCAACAGCCAAAATAAAACCAAATAAATCAAAACTGCAAGATAAGCTGTAAGCAAAAGAAAGCTTAGAAACAAACCAAGAACATGAAGGCTGTGGCAGGTGAGGTGACCACCTAACAAAGGGAGAGGGAGACCAAGCCCGGGGCCTGGCCCCCTGGGGACCCGCCACCACCACTAGGAGGCCCAAGGGACACACAGCCTGGTGAGAGCAACTCCACGTGAGTCGACATAAAGAATGGTGCAAAGGAAAAGAAGCATCGCAAATAAAAGAGTACATGTAGCATGTGCCTACCATTTTCCAGATAAGAAGGGGCCGTACCTTCTGACGGATCCAGGCGGCGGGCCCGCCGCCCGTGTTTGGAGTTGTTGTGCACAAACATGTTGTCGGACACGGCCAACACATGGCCGTCCACGTTGACTGTTGTCGATACAACAACCTGCGAAGACGAAGTGGATTTGAAAATGGAGTTGGCAAAGGGAGCGCAGCCCCCGCAGATACTGCAGAGCACAGGAGACCCCCTCCTGGAACCCCACCATCAGGCCCTCACAGCTCTTTTGGTAATAGGGGTGGGTTGTTTTGTTTTGTTTTGACTCAGGATTTCGTCTTTTCAAAGACTGGCTCCGCTAATTACAGTTTAATCTCTTATTATGCTAACAAGTGAATTCAATGCAGAAAAATATTATTGTCACCATCAGCTTCAGAAACACCCCTCTAGCCACTCATTTTAAAGTCCCTGTTTGGATTGATCTGTTCACTTATTGATTAGATAGTTTATCTAATTTAAATTAGTTCACTTGAGACCAGCCTCCCTTGAAGAGCTGTAAGGATTCACAGTTGCCCCAAAAGGGTCTCATAAATCAGGACCCATCCTCTCCCCAACATTTTATCAGCAAATGATCCCTAAGTCAATTTTACAATTACATTTAATGTCTTGTAATGAACATTTTTGCCTCTGAAAAGACCAAGTTGAGAGTGAATGGCGGAAGTGTTCTGAATTCTTCCTCCAGTTCATGGGAAGGTGGTAAGGGCAGGTGCTGTCTCTTCTGTGGGAGTGAGTGGCTCCAGTATTAGGCGGGGCTCAGAGGATGGCCCTGGGGGAGAGGACAGGTCAGGGCTCCTTATACCCTCAGACGCCTCCTGCTGGTGCCACACACCTACCTTCCCAGCTGAGCCTGTCATAGGTATCTCAGAAACAGTACGCCTCAATGGACCCAGGAAACCACACAGTTCAACCTGGCCCTGACCTTCTCTTTAATGAGTGGGTCCCTGTGCTGTGCTGCCTCCAGAGTGGCTAGAGCGCAAGCCAGGTTTACTGGGTCTCACAGTGGGCTTCCTGGGGCCTGAGCCTGGGTGGGCAGGGAAGAAGTCGGGCTCAGTGCCACAGCTGGGCAGACAAGGCAGGTCTTGGAGCCACACTACCCTAGAAAGTTGCATGGCAGGAGGCAGCGAGCAGGGACATCCAGGTACAATGAACTGTGACAAGCCAAGGCTGCGCTGGGTGGTGGTAAGTAACAACCATCAGTGTTGGTTCATCAAATGTAAAGAGCACTATGTCAAAGATGTCAATCAGGGGGCAATTGTGAGAGGCAACCAGGACATTGGGGAGCTTTCCTAACTTTCTAAAGAACTTTTTTCTAAATCTGAAACTGCTCTAATAAAAACAAAGTTTATTAATAATTAAATAAACTGAATTAAATTTTTCAAATTAATGAATAGAAGTGATTAAAGACAAGTAAATAGCATTGTTTTTTTTTTTAATTTTTAATTTATTTTCTAGTTTTTGGCGGACACAACATCTTTTTTGTATGTGGTGCTGAGGGTCAAACCCGGGCCACATGCATGCCAGGCGAGCGCACTACTGCTTGAGCCACATCCCCAGCCCCAAGTAAATAGTATTGTTAAGAGTTTAAAAAAGAAGCCAAGGGTTGGGGATATAGTCAGTGGTAGAAAGTTACCCTAGCATGCAAAAAAAAAAAAAAATTCCACAAAACCAAACAACAACAACAAAAAAAACTCCTGACAAAACAGAAGCCATGGCTGCACATCTGTGAATGCATGGGTGCATGGGTAACTGGCTTTTTAAAAACCTCAGGTCCCACAGAAGATCGTGAAGTGGGGGCAGTATGAGCTCCATCAGGGGAGCCTCCTTGACACTGTCTCCCCTTGGGCCTGCCAGGGTCCCAGGGGTCTCAGCAACACTAGGCCGTTTGAGCCTCCAGCTGTGGATGCCACCACTGTGCACACTGGCACTGCCCTCTGGAGCCTTGGCAGGGGCACACTGGTGCCACTATGTTGGGGCCAGGCCTGGAGGAGCCAAGGGCTGCTCCTGGGCACCCAGGTGCCCTCCTCGGGTCCACCTGAAGGCCCTCTCTGGGCATGAAAGAAATTCCCTGAACGTATCCCCAAAGCATGATGCAGACCGCTAATGTTGAGGCTGGGACTTGGCCTTCTTAAGCTCTTAGGCCATATGTTAATAAAGAAACAAGAAGTGGTAAAAATAAAAATTAAAGACACCACCTTGGTTCTGTCATCCTTATTTAGGCCCATCACCAGGGAAAACAGGGCCATTCAGCAGAGAAAGCACGCCGTGCTATGCATTTCCTCCTGGGCCAGCTCTGCCAAGCACCTGGGAAGGTGCCGAAGCCAGCTTAGAGCATCCTAAGAACCTTGACATACGCCTAAGTCCAGTTAAACCTTCCAGGAGGCAGGAAGATTCACTAGAGACCAGAGGAAGTCCTCCTAGGCACTTCAGCTCCACGGTCAACCTTGAGGTTGCCGTGACTGATGCTATGCTGGGTCAATTGTGAGACAAAGAAGGTGCGGCCACTCTGCCCAGTGTGACCTCCACTCTGTTTAGATGGATCAAAATCACCTATGCCCTGTGGAGCCTTGTGCATGAAAAACAGGGAGCAACAGTGTGCAAGAATCACTCCCTGGCTAGAGGCCACTGTGGGCACGGAGGGAGGGGCAGGGATCCTGCCTTCCTGATGAGCTGCAAGGAGGCACAGAGGCCATGTGCTTTCCTAAAGGACTGAAGCATTATGAGCTTCCTGAAAACACTTTGAGCTATTTGATGGAAAGCAGTCTATGTCCCAAACAAGACTTGCTAGGTAACTCATCCATCTAGTGTTCACTCCCATCAGCCACCCACTTCCTCTCTGGTTGGCAGGTACCAGCCGTAGTTCTGTGTTCCAGCCCAGAATATTTATCTAATGCAAATTGGCCAAATAATCCTTTACCCTGATGTAGCCCCTGACCACTCACAAAGGCAAGAAAAACACAAACACTCTTCTAACTAATTGGTCCCTGAACTTAGCCCACTCCCTTCTCTCCTATAGGCAAAATCCTCTCCCAGGACAACAGGGACAGAAGTTAGCCTGGGCCAGAAAGAGACCAGCAGCCAGGGCTGAAACAGACAAAGTTGGAAAAAGCAAACCTCCGGGACAGGTAGAGGGGGCTGGGAAAGCATTCTGAAATTTGCAGAGGCCTATATTAGGCAGGGGCAGACCTCTCTATGAGGAGGGTCCAAGACCCTGAGATTTCCTGAAAGTTTGCATATGGTTCTTTCCAAGCTGAAAACCAATCATTAATCAATTGATCATCAATCCCTATAAGATCTTTGGCACGGCCACGTTTTCAGAGCTGACATCAGGTCTGTTGTGGACCATGACTGGGCTCCATGAATCTGGCACCCTGAAGACACCAGATCATTTTTTAAAGTGTTTTAGTCACATGAGTTTTCAAATGAGGTAAGTCTTGTTTGCTACTGGCCCTTGGAGAACTATAGACTGTTTTCTGAACAACTGCAAAATCAGTGAATTCAGATACTACAAGAGCAGCCAGCCAGGCTGCCTGCCCTTGGGGTGCATACCTGGAATCTCCGCATATCCCGAGGGTTGCCTGCATTCTTCAAACAGTTCTGATTGCACTTGAGGAAAAACTTTAGGAAGAATCTACAAAAACACAAAACACAGATAGTTAGAATCATCAGACATAAGACCAACCTTTTGAAAAATACTTGTGCCATGGCACAGTGAAGACCACTCATGGCTGCATCTGGCTGCCCTGGAAGTGGGCAATACTAAGAGAAGGTGCAGGCCAGGGTACAGGGTGCCCAGTCCACAGCTAGCACAAGGACTCTTGTGCATGCAGCGTGGGAGCCATGGCTGCCATGTGCCTGGCACATGATCCCCAAACTGGACTGGCCTTCTCTCGCCTGGATCTTCACACAACCAGCCATTACCCTTTGGGAAAGCATCGTCCCAGACAGGGCTCTGTCTTCAATTAATAAAACACTGGACGTCTGGTTGAATTTGAATTTGGGATAGGAAACAAATGACTCTGTTATGCTCTGGGACACACCTATATTATAAAAAGTTCTGTTTATTTGCAATTGAATGTGCTACATCTTGACCTGGCAATCCAGCTCTAGAGGACAGCCCCGCGTAGGCAAATGAACTTTTAAAAACAGATGTTAAAAGTTCAATAACACTCAAGAAGAGGGATTATGGAGTGACATGATTTCTGGGGAAGGTCTCTGAGTGAAGGGTACAGTTCACAATTCTTGGTGTGGTCAGGAAACTGGCTCCAGCTGAGCACAGGCGCAAGGCAGCATCCCAGGTGGGAGTGGCGAGGCCAGGCTCGAGACCTAGCTCCGTCTCCCGCCAAGCCCTCCCCTGGTGTCCGTGGAAGTCAGATTCAGGAGTCCTGACAAAGTAGAGATGCTGTGTCAAAAACGTCATTGTGGGGGCTGGGATTGTGGCTCAGCGGTAGAACACTCGCCTAGCACGGGCAGGGCCCAGGTTCGATCCTCAGCACCACATAAAAATAAAGGCATTGTGTGTGTCCATCTACACCTAATAAGTAAATAAATAAATAAATATATTTTTTATAAAAACGTCACTGTGCTGTCCTCCCCATTCCTGCAAGCTCAGGTACAAATGCAGATGTGCTGGCTTTTGGTCCGAATGGGCAGACAGCGGGCAGTGCCACCACCCATGGGGAGACAGGATTCTCCCTGTGCAATGCCTCTTGCAAAGGCCACTTCTGTTGTAAGCCCAAGTGGACTCTGGTGACACATCTCCTATCCTCGGGTGTCAGAGCATCCTTTCCAGCAAGGTTATACCCAAAATCTTCTGTTTTCTCCCAAAATATCATCTGTCCTACTTGGTGATGATTAATGTTCTATGAGATTTCACATGATTTCCTTGATGTTTGGTGTTCAAGGTTCCTCGTTGGCAGTTACAGTATCAGAAATGCAGACTCCGTAGACAGAGGCTCATTTCTCTACTGGTACCTCAACATATCCTGGAAGACTCCTGACTGTGGCAGAGGAAAACCCAGTCGATGGGGGAAAGAATGGTGGCCATTTAATTAAATTTTCTTACATACTGTGAGGCCTCGCTATTTTAGGCCAGAATTTACATCTTTTATTAACTCACCTCACCTATACACTTAGCTCACACTGCCTCCTAACACCATCTGCCATCAGCCACGGCAAGTCACTTGATATTCCACCCACCAATTTTTCCTAACAACCACTGTGCAATTAAACTCCACACATTCTGCGGCGAGGTAAATTAGGCGCACCTGCGGCCACACTGCATTTGAACTGCATCAGAAAGGGCCTAACAAGGTGAGGGCGCCACAAAGTTACCGTCCTGTCAGGCAATTAGGTTTTCACTTGGGGGACAGCCACGCGGTGCAATTACGCCCCACATTACACCCGGCTAATCTTCTGAGCAGGCGCCGGCCCGGGAAGCGGCTCGTCTACAGAGGTACCTGCACAGAGCTGGCAGTGAGAGCTTTTTTGTGCAAAATAAAAGATGTTCTCCCCCTTCAGAGGATGGTACCTTAAGTTCCTGGATGTCTGGTTAGCCAGTTCACCCTGTTACCTCTAAGAGAGCAGAGTGGGTTTGGAAGATATCCCAGGTAGCCCTCGCCCCAGCCCTGATGGCCAGGAGGCCCCCAGGGCCTAAACAAGGAAGTTGGGTGCTGGGCCTGTAAGTGTCCGGAGCATCCACGGGGTCCACCGTACAGGAACGCACACTTGCCCCCTCCCTCTCGATGTGGCAATCATAGGCTGTCCCGTCCAAGGGCAGGGCAAGTACTTCAGAAAGATCCCCAGATCCCCTTGGAGAGCAGGGTCCTTAAGCACAGAGGCCCCAGTGACTCAAGTGAGATCAAGCACACAGTCACCAGACTCCTGGCCAGGTGGCTGCGACCTCTGTAGGACAGAGGAAGACTCGCAGGGAACCCAGGGGCTTGGTGCTCCTCCTCTACCTGCGTTTTGGAAATGTCCCTGGGGCTCTCCACTAAGCCTTCGCAGGCAGAGGTGGCACAGCAAGTACTGGCCAGACACACCTGCAGGGTTCGGGAAGGATGAGGAGGCTGAAGGCCCGGCAGGCAGAGTCAAGCGGCCCTCAGTCCTTTACTCCATGACCCCCCAGTTGGCTTTCTCCTAAGAAATATCTGACAACCACTTTACATATCTCACTTCCCGAGTCCAGGACACAAAGGGTTTAATACTCTTGTTATGAAAGGAAAAATCCTTCCTATGTCAGAAAATCTTTGGCTTTAGCACCAATAAACTCTTTATTACTGCTAAACATGGATTTGCTGCTCGATCGCAAAGAGGCGATAAAAATTCTAACCTGTCATTAGTACATTATGCTTAATTGTGTACAGTGTGTTTCCCTGCATCTGCTGCCCGACAGCAAAATGACCATTATGTGCACTAATTCCCTGACCCCGTCTTTATTTCCCTAAAGAGTCATCATCTTTCACAGTAGGTACCAGAGTAAATCAAGCTTGAAATATGGGCTTTATTTACTTGTTTCTCCCAGGCAGAGGGGAAGACAGCGGCTAAAGACAAACTGCTCCACGTCCGTTGCTCCCCAGTAATGTTCTACTCGGAAACAGCTCACAGAATCCCAGAAAGTTCTCAGGACCTGTTACTAGCAGGGAGGCATGGTCCTATCACTCAAGAAATGGGGTTCCTCTCCCACAGCACCGAGCACCAGGGAGATGTCCTGTGGCACTGCTCTCTGTCTTAGGGCACAGGGTGCGGGCAGTTTCCTCTTCTAACTCCTGAGCACCCAATGATGAATGTGGGAGGCAGGGGACCCTCACCTGAGAGGACAGTGATGGAGGGGCAGGGGGCCTGATTACACCTGATTACACGGAGTTCAAGCTGGAAACTCCCAGGCCCTCCCTTCCTCTGTCCTGCTGGACCAGTGTGGTCCTCTGCTCCCAATGGAGAAGGGATAGTCCAGTCACCCCGGCCTCAGTATCAGGGTCCCAACAAACAGCTCCAGTCGCCACATGCGTGCAGGGTGGCAGCCAGCCCAGGAGGATTTAAACTGGACTAAAACGAATAACGGGTCCAGCATTGGCACCAGAGCCCAGTGTAGGTACCACAGGATGAGGGGCGAGCCCCCCCCCCACAACCAATTTCAAAGTCAGCTCCGTGTCTGTGTGTTTAAACTATGAATTAGTTCATTTATATTTACTTTTATGAAGCTGATTAGCCAGAGCTTCTCTATCTGATGAAAATCATTTTAATTGTAGTGTTAGGCTCCTGTGTAATATCCATTACATTATGAACTGTTTAAATTCTACATGGGCATTGTGTAAATTGGCCCTTTGTGAGCTAGCAGGCAATTAGGACCAAACAGCTCTCCTTTAAACGGCTACAGAACTTTGTGGTGTTGTTCAGGACAATCAGAGACAAAGGAGGCTGTTTAATTGTAATTTAATGGAATATCAAGGAGTCCGTGGCATTAGACGCTGGCAACAGAGAGCAGGAGAGAAAAATTAACTGCAATTATGTTTGATTAAAGCTATCCTTCTCAATAATCAGCGGTCCTGACAGGCCACGGGGCTCCAGTGGGCTCCAGGATGGCAAAAGGTGTTGAGCAATATTAGGGCCAATAAAGGGGATATTAGCATAGCTAATTACAGCCCTGCAAAACCTGCAAAGGGGGCCTCTGTGTATTGTAATGTGTGAAATAATTGGCCAAGGCCGTTATCAATTACATAAGGAATGAATTTGGTTTGTCAGGGAAAAGCTGATGAGCTGCGTTTCATCTGACACCATCCTTCCCGCCCGCGCCCAGGCAGCTCGGAACTTCCCCACTTCCGTGAAGAGCTGCAGCCTTCCAGTGGCCACGTCACTGATAAGATCATCCTGCCAGCGAGCGCTAGGTAATTAATACGGCCCGGCCCCACGCCCTCCCGGCCACTGATGTTTTTACCTAAGCGAAGCCACTAATCATGCAATAATGATTTCTTTCCCTCTGGTCAAAGGAGAAATGGATGGGTTCCTCAGAAGTGCAGAGGCTCCGCGGGTGCACCCTGGTGACCGAGGGGGACAAGGGAACTTGGTACTGTTTGAACCACGCCTCCTGCACATGACCCTTGTTGGAAGTCCCCTACCTCTCAGCACCCCTCTATGTGGGTTTTTTAAGTAGTTTTTTCATTTCTTAATTGTCAACGTTTAGGCTCTTTCAGGACTTGGTTTTGTTTGAAAGTGTGAGTCCTAGCGCCAGAAGAAGTGACCCTGATTGGCCGAGAGGAAAGGCACCAGGCAGAGCCAGGGTCAGTGGTGTGCCATGGCCTCGACTCTGCTTGCTGAGTGGCCGCACACCCTGCAAAGAGCCCTGGCTTCTCACAGAGCCAAGTTCCTACCCAAGTTCCAGCCTGTCCTAGCAGGCGCGACCTCGCTCCTGGCCCTCGACGTGGGCAACATGGGAAATCTGAGTCTGGAATGAAAAATATCAGTATCTTTTACAAAATGGGGGCTTGATTTTCAGTTTTAAAGTGGGGCTCTTAATAAGCAGCACACTCAAACCAGGCGGTAGGCCTTCAGCTCATCAATCAAAACCCCAGAGCGTCACGTGTGAATCACTGTTTGGTGACAGCATCCAGGGTTCCACAGGCTGCAAGGAGCCTGGTCCAGATCGAGTCCTCACATCTTTAGTTACTGCTATTTTGATGCATAGTAGTCTAGACAAGAAAAGGTGCACACAGGAGGTCCAGCTTGAGACCTCACCAGCTGCTGGTGGTGCAGGGAAAAGTTGCTCCAGGGGACGGGGCTTCCTTGGTGGGGGAAAGAAAGCATTTGGAACGAGGGAGCGATGGCCCCACAGCCACCAAATCGCTCACTTCCAAAAGGTTGATCTCATGTTATGTCAATTTCACTTCCTTTACAAAGGAAGTCTCACCCCAGAGGAGCAGGCAAGGGCAAGAGTAGAACTGGCAGGCCTTTTGGGGATGGGTGGCTGCAGCCCTTACTCTGCTGTTGAAATGAAATAGTTAAGAGTCAAATTAAAAGATAGAGCCTTTAAGAGCCTTTTCCCTGACTGATAAGAGAGTGGCCACAGAGTGATCCTCGAGGTCCTGCTAATTACTGGGAAGTCCCTGAAAGCAGTGGCCGCAGCTGTGGAGTGTGCACGCCCGGCCATCAGTCGCTGGAGTATTGATCCTGAGCAATTCTAGCCGATCGGCCGGGCGCTGCACGGTGTGCTTCCCTCACAGACCTGTAATGAGCAGTTCCCATACACGGACTACATTCTGCTGACATCAGATCTGTGCACCAGGCAGTACACAGGTCAATACATATCGGATTTCCAAAATGCGAGGGTCTTAATGTCAGGCCTCTCTTTTTCTCTCACTCCTGCCATTAGCGATGACTGGGCTCACGTTCTTTAATGCCATACGAGAGGAAAAATCTGCTCCATTAGTCTGATTTATTCTTCAAATATGCCATGACAAATTGCTTTAACACCAGACTTATTAAATTCTTGTGCATTTCAAGTTAGGGGTCTCATAGACTTGTAGTGCCTGCATGACGTCATAATGACGGGGGCGGGGGCAGAGGGTGACAGAGCTGAGTTTTACAGCTGGGCCAGATCTCCTTTGTCGGGGGCCTTCCCGCCCCCCCCCCCAGGTGAGAGGTCAGGGTGGGCTGACGGCCCACCTGGGAGGACCTGGTCTCCACGGGAGGCGTTCCCCGGGCACGCATGATATCCTGCATGTAAATGTAGATGTGTAAGGATTTGGAAATATCCACGGCTTGACTCGCAGTTCAACAATTGCTGGCCTTTGTCTGGGGAATCTGCTCTAGTGTAGCAGAGCCGTCTCTAGTGGACCCCAGCTATTTTACTTCCCTCCGCTGTAGTAACCACACCGCATTAACAATATTTGTACTACAATCGCCAAGGGACCCACTTCCCAGATTCTATCACTTCTTTATCTCCTGACAAATACCTCACTATCGAACATTATTAGGTTTAGAAAATTAACCCTTCGCGGTCTAGAGCCGTACCAGGCCCCACCGTTCCTCCAAAGGGCCTTATCGCTAAGTTTCTGCTATAATGGTTTTTCTTTTCATCACAATTTCAGCAGCAGCTGTCAAGAGGCACTTATAGATACCATGATCTTGTACTTTTGCAATGATTCTCATTAAAATGATGCCAAAGAGATCTGATGGGGTGTAATGGCTTTGCCGGCCAGCTCGATAGCCACTTCCACAGCAGATCCCGTGCCGAGGGCTCCGTTTGGGGGAATTTGTATGACTTGCATTAAACTTTTCCGGGTGGTTTTAATGTGCTCAGATAAGTACAACCCAGGCAGACACCCTAATAGCAAGCGCATCCCAGAGTTCCACGCTTTGCTGGCTGCCCTCCTCGGCTGGCTGTCAGAGTTCCAGTTAGTGTTTTCTGTAACAGTTCCTGATATTTCGTGATAGTTTTGATAAGGTTATCTGTTTAAAAGAAGTCAACTGCACAGCACAAAAGAAATGTGAAGTGCACTATATTTACACTGGGGTGCTTGTTTCAAGTGCCTATCTTTCTTCTCCCCCTTTACCTATTTCTCTATTTCTAATGGGCGATGCAGCATTGACATTATTTCCCCAGCAGATCACTAGCCCTGTCAATCAGTCTGTATTTTGTCTTTCGCTGCGGGCTCATTAAAACAGCTTCCTCACTCCCTCCGGACACTGCTCTATTTGCCAGCTCTGATCACGAAGCTCCTTATTTAAGGGAAATGCCAGCATCACTTGGCTCCCATCAGATGCACCCCTGACTCGTTGCCAGCTCCAGGGGAGACTTTCACAGGTTGTGCAGAGATTAAGCGCCTGTGTTCATCCAGACTCAGGATTTCAAACCTCTCCCGCCATCCGGGTGTGTGTTTTGGGGGATCTGAAGATAACGGCGATGTCTGTCTGGCCATCCTGGCCTCTGCTGGCCACCGAGCTCATGCTCAAAACCAGTGCAGGGCTGGGTTTTGTTTTTATTTTTTCCGGACCTCCATGTGGGAAGGAGCTTGTTAATCTTTTCCTGATCCAATGTACATTTCCCCCCATCCACACCAGCCTGCTTAATTAAGAACTATCCTCTTCGTAGGCTGAATTATTAATAAAAAAATCACATTTTAAATCAAGCCTGTGCATGCATGGAGGACACCAGTGTCGAACCTGCCTATGCCGGCTCTCTAGCCTTTTAGGTCCTGATTAAAAACTTATTAAAACATTATAAATGATTAATGGGCACGCAGCTCTGAGTGGCAATTATTAGTTTTAATGCAGGTAATGCAGCTTAATGAGGGGCACATGTGCGCCAAGCCTCGCCTTCATTACTCCTGCGTGTCAACATATACAAGAGAAATGTGTGTACAGGTCATCCATTACTCGGAACAGCACCGAGCCCCTCTCTTCACCTCCCTTTGTTGATGAGCCAGGAGCCATAAATTAATCCCTTTCTGTGGCTCAGGGAAGGACCAAGGTGTTAGAATCGCGGTAAGCCCTGCTCGGCTCCCCACAACACCACGCAGCTCCAGTTGGAGAAGCTCACACGTCATCTTCTCTGCATCCCTGCGGGACCGGGAGTTTTTTCAAGGGGTTTCTGCAGGTCGTCATTGTCTCCCCTCAGAATCAAGTGCCACCGACACTCAGAGCCGAATGGGTGGCTCTCCTTTCTGGTTTGGGAGGGGCGTGGGGAGCTTGGCTCCACCCGCCAGTGCCTGCCCCCCCATGGACGTGGTTTTCCTCATCCCCGGATGGGATCCTCCTGTCCTCCTTGCTAGCTACGGGCTGCCTGTGGGTTGGGGTGCAGGGGAGTGGTGTGAGAGGCAGGCATAGGCTCGAGCCCCTGGTGGAGGAGTCCTGAGGCTGGAGTGCAGACACAGGAAGAGCCAGCCAGAGTCCCTGCAGCATGCAGACCGCAGGGTGAGCACAGCCCCGGGAAGAGGGGCCGGTGAATGGACGCATTTAGGATGCCAAGATCAGGAGCCCAGAGTGCCTCCTTGCTCACAAAGAAGCCCATACAAGTCTCCAGCTCCACCGGGAGCTGTCCCAGGCCGGCTGCAGCCTGCAGCCAGGGAGCAGGCCACTGGGCCCAACTTCTCACGTCACCTTTCATTTTCTGTTTTTGTGACAAGCAGCTTGATCCAGGCTGATCTCCACTATCTGTTTGAAGAGTATTCAGGACTATTTGCATCATTTTATGGCTAATGTATAATATATGGCTCTAAAGTGAGCCCGGGCGCTGTCCTGTTACCGAGCATAAAAAAGTAAGGGCAATAAAGATACATTAGTTGTCTCAAGCACAGCGGCTCTAACACCAGCAAGAAGGCTGCTGCTCGGAGTTAAGAGGCAACCTTTCCGCCTGACTAAGACAATGGAGGAGTAAAGAAAATGTCAAATCAAGAAAAGCTGGATTTAGAGATGAGGCAGCCCAGAATGACGTTGGGGCCATATTTTGTGAAACTATAATGCAGTTGGCAGCAAAGATCCGTGTTTCTGATTCATCCAGGGCCGCATGGCAAAGCTTTGTCAGTCTGTGCAAGGTATAAATAATTCAGGGTGAGAGATGGCAATTACAGGGCCCTGCACAACCAAAATGAATATTTTATGAGGACTAAAACTGCTCTGGAATGAATCATACACAGGAGTCACACATGGCGAGTGGGCTCATACATGCCAGCCCCAAGAAGAGACGCCGAGGCCCTTATCTCCTTTCAGGGTGTTGACCAGAAGCCTGGAGAACAGTAATAAGCAAGCTCAAAGCAGGCTGTCCATGGGCGCACCCAGGCTTTGGAAAGACTCGGTCCCTGAAGCGCCCAGCAGGGACACACCAGGCCCACCGAACCCAGAGGATGCTCTGCAGGTACACCCTACAGTGTGATTAGAGGAGTGCCCAGAATCAGCCTGGTGGGTTGCCTGTCATCCGACTGCTCAAATTATTGATAGGTGTTAGCTGGGACCTCCTCTTCCTGAGGGAGTGACCTGAAGTCTGGGTCTGAAGAAGAGAGAACAGCTCTGCTGGCCCCAATGAAATTTCCAAGAGCCTGGGAGGAGCACTGTGTATCTGTCTCCCACCCTCAGTGACTCTTCACCTTCCTCCCTGCCAGAAGACTAAGGCTTCTCGTCCATCCCTGGTCCTGAAGCTTACATGATCCAGGTCCACTGTCCAAGGGGCCAAGACCATGGCCTTCGACATCCACAACGGTCAAACCTGCACATAAAAGTTGCTTCTCTCGCTTTGAAACGGCACACTACGAGTGGATGGAGTAGAGTTAAAGGGGTCTTTAAAGGCTGAAAGGATGGTTTCATCTGTTACATTTCCTCCAAAAATGCTCCTGGTGAACTGGTAGAACAAATAACAACATTGTTCACCAGGCTGCAGAGGCCCAGGCCTGGTGGTGAATGGCCATTGTGTTTGTGTAGCTACTGATACCTGTGCTTTTGTGGGGAAAGAAGGCCGGGGCCATGACATCAACAAAGCACAAGCACCCCTCTGTGCAGACACCAGCCCGGGTCCCGCACGGTGGGAACCCAACACAAGATCCCTCTGAGAAGGTTTTCTTTAAACCCAACTCCAGTGCATTGTTTATGAAAACAAGGCTATTAGGTATATTAATAATTTGATAAATAGGGATTTGCCCTTAATTATTCATGAAGAACATTTGGCAACAGTAAAATTATATTCGCAGAACAGGTTTATAAACCAGCTAATTATAAATTAAGTATGCAAGAGAAAATTGCTAACCTTGAAATTAAAATATTTTATGATTCTGCAATTATATAAAAAAAAAAAGGTAGAGAATTATCAAAACCCCAGTGTGAGCAGAGAGTACAGCAGGTCTATACAGATGGCAGTGGGCAGGCTGGAGGAGTGACAGCAGAGGAGATGGACTGAAAGGCCCCTGTCCCCCAGCCACCTTGGAGTGGAGGCTTATTCTTCTCAAGTGCAACTTTCCCAGGGTATGGATGATCTGGAAGGACCACCAGCTTCTACCTGGCAGGCAGCTCAGCACCCACAGGAAGGCCCAGTCTGGTTATGTGCAAAGGTCACCTCTGCTTGCTGTCAAACCCCGTCCCTGAAGACAGAGGCATTTCCTCTGTTCACATGGCCTTGCTGGGGCCATGAGGAAGCCCCTGGCTTCCCCCAATTCACTGCCCTTCTGCTGGGGACAGGTCCACATGAGCTTAGGGTCCAAGGGGAGAAGACTGGGGCTGGTGGCAGAAGAGCGCGGTCCCACTTGTCCCCACTAGAGGGCTTCTCCATCTGGGAGCAGGCAAATGCCACTGTGGGTGGCCTCTGGGTCAGGACGCAGCTCCCACCTGCAGCAGACCTGGGACAGTCCCCTCCTGGGAGCTGGACAGTCCCACGGCTACTTTCTGGCTCCACTAACAAGCGCAGCTTCCTTGGGGGGGGCGGGGCTCTCCTGCGCCCCCCCACCCACCCACTTCTGCAGCCTCCTTGCTTCCCCAGAGGTCTCAGTGGCCGGCAACACCCCGCCCCCGACTGTCACCCACGGTTTCCTTATTGATAAGCGAAGACACAAGTGAATTTTTGTCCACTTTTTAATGAGTGGACATTCTGCCCCATAATTTAGGCAGATGTTAACAGTGAAGGAAGCGTTCAGGATAAATGAGTAGAGAACAACCTGAGTGAGCCGCTGGGGTGGGGGGGAGCGTATTCCTGAACTTCTTTTCCCAGGCCTATGTCACATCTGGGGGAAAAAGCAAACTGCAGCGGCTCAGCACTGTCGAGGGCAGCCCTTGTTGCTTTTCCTGGCCCTGAACCCTGGGCCTCCTGCACTCTCCTGAAATCAAAGGGAAATGAGCAGAATCCACTGAAGTGCCCTTTTTCCTTTTGGTTATGAAGAGCCTTGGCTTTCCTGAGAGTCAAAAGCTCCACTAATTGCTCATGTAACAGAGAAAACAGCACAGGGCACACTGGTCTGCCCGAGCCCCTACCCTGACACCGAGACACAGCTGCCGGTCAGGCAGCCAACCAATCGGGGAGGTCTCTGGGAACTCAGAGAATGAAAATTTTTTCATGTATAAAATCCTTAATCAAAATGCTAGTGGTGTCATCTTGTAGTGCAGACACTGCAACTTAAAATTAATACACAACAGGACCTTTAACAGGATGAACATCTTCAGGCTGCGAGGTGCACATGCTTCTGAACTGTGGCCTGAGTGTCAAGACCCGGGCAGCAAGACGGTGCTATGCCCAGCACCCAGATCCTCTCTGTGCCAGGGCCTCCAGGCCCAGAGGGACTCCAAAATCAGCCACTGTGAGTGGCATAACACCACAGGGTGTAAACTACTCAAGGAGCAGCCACCGGCCTAATTTTGGACACGGCTCTAAGCCTCCTTTCACCAATTAGTTTAACTCCATCAGCTAGTA